>NW_024879786.1:37500-72994 GCF_900700415.2 Clupea harengus | reverse complement strand
TAGTATTTATTGTTACACTAAGTCTCTATTGCTCGTAGCTTGATTGTTTTCTCCTTTGTACGTCGCTTGGGATAAAAGCGCCTGCCAAATGACTAAATGTAAATGTAAATGTAAGAAAGCTCAAAGTGAAATGTGTTCATGCGTCAGAGTGTAGTTCATTCTTAGAGATGGCTGTTAGCTGTCTAGGGTTCTGGTTCTAGGTTAGACCCAGCTGAGTTGCACATAATCTAGGTCAGGTCGTTTCCTGTGACTCACATCCTATCACGTACCTGTGTGGGACCGTTTCAGAGCTCGACACGCCTCCTGTGGTCACATGGAACGTCACACCGAACAAGAAGCAGAATGCGCGTGTGCTCAAGGTGTCCTGGAAGGTAAGGCAGTGTGTGTGTGTGTGTGGGGGGGGGGGTTAACAAGTGTGACAAGGCTTCAGAGGTATACACTTCAAAGACACACAAACACACACATACACAGAAAATGCAGAGATGCTGCGGCTGGAAGAGACCTGGATCCGCTGGATCTCCTCCACTAGATCCCTGTTAGATCCACTGGGAATGCAGGTCGGGTTTGAGTCAGCTGATATCTGGGCAGTGAGCTGACAGAGGGATGGGACACAGAGAGGAAGTGTTTCCCAAGTTTCTGTTTATTCACTTCTCTTTCTCACTCCCCCATTCTCTCCCTCTCTCTCATTCCCTTTGTCTTACCCCTACCCCTCTCCCCTCCTCTCTCTACCCTTCTCCCCTCCTCTCTCTACCCCTCTCCCCTCCTCTCTCTACCCTTCTCCCCTCCTCTCTCTACCCCTCTCCCCTCCTCTACCCTTCTCCCCTCCTCTCTCTACCCTTCTCCCCTCCTCTTTCTACCCCTCTCCCCTCCTCTCTCTACCCCTCTCTACTCCTCTCTACCCCTCTCCCCTTCTCTCTCTACTCCTCTCTACCCCTCTCCCCTCCTCTCTTATTCTCTCTCCCTTCCTCTCCCCTCCTCTACCCCTCTCCCCTCCTCTCTCTACCCTTCTCCCCTCCTCTCTCTACCCCTCTCCCCTCCTCTCCCTTTCCCCTCCAGCCCCCTCCTGTTGAGGCGAGTGTGGGAGGCCTGCACTATAATCTCTCCCTCTACAATTGGCCTTGTGCAAAACACCCCCACACCCTCAGCACCAACAGTACAGAGTTCAAAATCACCATCACCTTATCTGTGGTCCGGGTCAACATCTACGCCAGCAACAACTTAGGATCGTCTCCGAGCCAGAACATCACTGTGCCTGCAGTCCAGCACCTGAGAAGTATGTGTGGGTCAAGAATGTCTATAGAGATTTAGTTCGCTTTTTTTAATGCCCAGAGATTCACACACACACACACGCAAACACACACACACACACAATCACTCATATAGACACACCTAATCACACACACAAACAGACTCTCTCTCTCTCTCTCTCTCTCTCTCTCTCACACACACACAAACACACACACACACACACAGGACTTCGTAGAACTGCCCCACACTTCCCCCTGAGAACTACTTTTGGAATAATGTCTGTCTCATTCACAGCAGACTGTTCCAAGGAGATGGAGGTGGATAAGATGAAGAAGAAAGAGTTGAAGAGGATATGTTGGGAGTGGTACAGACTGGAGGATGGAAATACACAACCTGAACCGGCAGAGGTGAAAAACGCTACGAAGAAAAAAGAGGCTCACATCACAAAGAGTAAGGAGAAGCCTAATGGCCACATTTAGCATTGCATCTTTTATCTAAAGCCACTTACAGTACAGTTCAGATAGATATTTTTATCATTAGTATTTTTGTGGACCCCCTTGAAAACTTAGTGCTGTAGTGTAAGAGTCTATGGCACTCACATGAGCCTGTTGTTGTTGTTGTTGTTGTTGTTGTTGTCTGTAGTTGCAGACATGGAGGACTTTGTGCGCTACTACTACTTTGCTCACATGCGAACTAAGAGTAAGAAGAGGCCTCACACCCGCTACAGCTGCCCTGTATACAAGAATGAGTCAAGTACGTCTCCTGGCTCATCAAGAGATCAGACTTTAGTGTGATTAACACAGGAATCATATCATAGCGTGTTGTGTTGTGTTGTGTCGTGTTTCATGCTCATGTCATATCATATCATATCATATCATATCATATCAAATCATATCATGTCATATCATACCCCACAGCTGACTCAAAAATGGATCTGACTAAGCCTGGACAGGCCACAACACACACACACACACACACACACACACACACACACACACACACACACACATGTAGTCATGCTCTCTGGGGATATGTGTGTTGTTTCAGCTCCGCTGGTGGCGCCCCAGAACCTGACGGTGGTGGACGTGACATCCACGTCTGTGAAAGCGTGCTGGCAGCCCATCCCTGTGCCACTGCAGAGGGGCTTCCTCACGCACTACCGCCTCTGCCTGTCAGGAGGTGAGGAACATGCACACACACCTCTGCCCGTCAGGAGGTGAGGAACATGCACACACATCTCTGCCCGTCAGGAGGTGAGGAACATGCACACACACCTCTGCCCGTCAGGAGGGGAGGAACATGCACACACACCTCTGCCCGTCAGGAGGTGAGGAACATGCACACACACCTCTGCCCGTCAGGAGGTGAGGAACATGCACACACACCTCTGCCTGTCAGGAGCTGAGGAACATACTGCAGGACACACTGCTCTCTGCGCCACAGGAACATACTGCAGGACACATTGCTCTCTCACACACACACCTCTGCCTGTCAGGAGGGGAGGAACATGCACACACACCTCTGCCTGTCAGGAGGGGAGGAACATGCACACACACCTCTGGCTGTCAGGAGGGGAGGAACATGCACACACACACCTCTGCCTGTCAGGAGGGGAGGAACATGCACACACACACCTCTGCCTCTCAGGAGGAGAGGAACATGCACACAAACCTCTGCCTGTCAGGAGGGGAGGAACATGCACACACACACCTCTGCCTGTCAGGAGGGGAGGAACATGCACACACACACCTCTGCCTCTCAGGAGGAGAGGAACATGCACACAAACCTCTGCCTGTCAGGAGGGGAGGAACATGCACACACACACCTCTGCCTGTCAGGAGGGGAGGAACATGCTGCGGGACACACTGCTCTCTGCACCACAGGAACCGCTTGGCCTGCTGTCCTCTCACTCACATACTGGCTGATTGAATGATATATTTTAAAAGAAATATATAATTATGTTTCCTACACACACACACACACACACACGCACGCACGCACACACACACACATGGAGTAGGTAGGTGTTGAGGGATATTTTGGAGGGCAGTTCCTCAGCGGCTGTCCTGTAATGAACATATTTTTAACAATATGCTTCTACAATTCTACGGGTCATGGTGGGAATTTTTTTTTTTTTTTATGGTGAGAACTTTTAGTGACCCCTCTTATTCTAAGTATTCGTTTAAGTTTACTTTAGCTCATGACATGGCCATGCTTTAAGCGGTAAAATTATACCTGCACATTTAAGGCCATTTAATGCCAAGACAGTACAAGTCTGTGAGCTGACCCATGTGCATCCATGTTGCATGCTATAGGCAAATACACCAAGAGTGGGATCGCAAAAGAATTGTGAGGCAATGCAAAATGTAGGCTATTGCAGGGGAACGCAAAACTTGTGATGGGAGCGGAAAACTGTGGCGAGGGAATGCAGAAGTATTGTGAGGAGATGAAAAGGTAGCTTATAAAAAAACAATTCTCACCATCAAACTAAAATAATTTCCATCATGACCCTTAGGGGGCTGTGTAACATTCAGTATATATCATGAAAAGGTAAATAAACTGGCATCTTGATCTGTCAGACATTACATGTTCATCATCTTGCCTCCTCCATCTTTCCTGGGCTGATAGTTTGTGAGAATGTTCCAGAATCTAAGACCTGCAAAACATTCCGAGATCTCACGCCTGCCTTCGAGTACAACATCACAGTTGCCGGGGAGACCAGTATGGGCTCTGGGCCCAGACGTATGGTTAAGATCTGGACAAGCCTTGAGGACGGCACAGGACAGACGGGTACCGTAGCGCTGCACTCTCTGCTCTCTTGTGTGAGGCGTGCTAGTGAGGGTTAGCTCACTCAGGCACTAGCAGTTCCACTCATCACAGAGGGTTACGCCATCAGCACAGGCCGATGAGGGCAGGATGGCTGCAAATGTCTTTGGGGGACCAATGGGAATTTATAGTTTTATATTTATCATTTAGAAGAAACTTTTATCCAAAGCTACTTACAGTACTGTACAGTTTAGATACATTTTCATCTGTAAGCAGTATCAAACCTTAGTGTTTTCCTCGCACCTTGCTCTAGCAGTTGATCACTTATTTGGATCACTAAATTGCAGAAATATGACTAATTACAAGAATATTAGAAAACACTTTAACAAATTAAATACTGCCAACCAATGTATCTCAACCTGCCAAAGATATCCTTAATAATGATCATTTTCTATATAGATTATATATAAATAGATTATGTATCTATATAGATTCTATATAGTATATTATTATAGAGTATAAAAAATTAGCTAAATTAGCTGTGTTCTACTAAGTAAGAGTGCAACCAATAAGTTAAGTCAAGCATGCAGAGCAGGGAAGGATAACAAACATGCAGGAGCAGGATGGGGAGATGCAATGTTAAATGTGGTGTAAAGTGAGGCAGCCTCCTCAGGTACGAGTCCTGTGCCCTGTGCCCTGCTCTCTCCCTCACAGGCACGCAGAGGGAATGGATCATCATCGGCTCTCTGCTGGGTCTGTCGGTCCTGGCGGCCTGCCCCTTCATCCTCATCAGGTGAGTCTACACAGAAGGCCAAGGCTACTTTACAGCACCTAACAGAACGAATTACCATTCACAGTGAAAACCATTTATCGAGACTTTGCCCCTAATGTTTTATGGTGTCATGAGGGAATGGACGCCAACCGTCAAAACATTAGTCAATCCCCTAGTACCATAAACGATAAATCTTCTAACACGCTTGAGGTGGGAACTACAACCATTGAATTAATGGGTTCAAGAAGGGCAAGGGGGGGCGGGGGGGGGGGGTAGTTCTCCCCCTTCATTCACGTTGTCTGCAAGTGGTTGTGATCACTTTGCATCCAAGATTGGCACAGACACGAGACCTTGCATGCTTTTCACCTCTGGTGGAAGTTCACGCTCCATAGCATCCTGTTAAATAGTCAGGTGGGAATACACAACACATGTTACTTCATTGTTATGGCAGACTGAGTGTGAATGACAATTTGTTATCTAGCCCATGTTGTTTTTTACCGGAAACATTCATGGGATTCGTATGTGAAAGAGGAAGAGAGAAAGAGACCCATTCACGTTTTACCTGGCTGAGTTACTGTGCACGTTACTACCAGGTGAAAAAAATGCATTCCCATGTATAGGCCGCACCAAGTATTTATGGGGCGCCGTTTGTAAAATGTTGCACGTTCGAAAATCCTGCTCAGTTTTGGTACATTTAGCATTATCATATGGGGAAAAAAAGCATGACATTATTCAAATGTCACTTTTTCAAGCATTTAGAGATAAATTCATGTAAATGAATGTAACTTTTCATTTTTGGCAGTAACACAAAGTTGTTAAATAATATAAATCTTTCATCTAAATGTTAATGTTAAATGTTAAATGCAAATGTTAAATATAAATGTAAATGTTAAATGTAAATGTTAAATATAAACGTAAATGTTCGATGTTATATATAAATGTTAAATATAAGTGTTAAATGTAAATGTTAAATGTAAATACAAATATCAAATGCTAAATGTAAATGTAAATGTAAATGTTAAATGTAAATGTAAATGTAAATGTTAAATGTAAATGTAAATGTTCAGTCTACATGTCAGACTTGACGACAGAACATTACAATATTTACAGTAATTCCTAGCTTTCAGTCACACTACAAGGGATACCTTGTGGGCAAAAGCGAAGATGTCGACCAACAGTGGACAACGTTGAGCAGTGCAGCCTACTCAATTACGATCGCCATCAAACATAGATCATACCACAATAGCCAGACAGAGATATCTAGAAAAAAATACATTTTGGGAACCTGTGATCCCTTTACTGCACCCGCTGATATTTGTATTTCTATAACGTCGTAGAAGTCCTTGCCTGAGCTCCAGTTTGGAGATATTTACATCTATCTAATAGAAAATCCGTCCCCCTACACACCTCAAAAACTGAAAGCCTACCAAAAGCACAGATAGTAATTTAATTTTCAGAAGGGGATGGGTTCATAACGATGTCGTCTGGAAGGTGAAAACTAATAAACATCTTCATTATCAGAGCAAAGATGATTGCCATTTAATAGCTAGCTACCAGCTACATGATGTTAGCTAGCAGCCTTTAGCCTACCCAACGCTGTTCTTTATCATTTTGACACAATTTCCTGGTTAACACAAGAACAACCACCTGGTCTGGCGAATGACAACCGAAATTATCTTCCCAAGTATTTTCTACTGGCATTGTAGTATTACCAGTTGGATGACAAAATACAGTAGCCTAGCCTACTTGCTTAGGTACTTGTCGCAATCTCAGAGCAGAAACCGGGTAATCCAATTTTAATCGTGTTGATGCTTTGTTTCTTGACTTCATTTCTTGATCTATTCCCGTTTTAGGTAGTTATTCTGATAAATGAGGCGACCAAAACAGCGTTACTGCTTTTATTGCAAGCTCCAAAAATAAGGCTACTTTACTGCCCGCCTGAGAAAAGTTGACCCAGAAGACGTCTACAATCAGCTGGAAACAGCCGGGCTTGTCACCTCGCCGATTTGAACAGCCAACCGAGCAACAACTGTCTGGCGTTTTACTACCGATGTCAGACCAATTTAAAGCGGATATATTAAATAATCTTGAATGAAAGATGGTCAGTTCCTGTATAAATTCCAGTGGTAGACAGCTGTGGAGTGTATTTCTTGACCGCAAGCTGGTAATTCTGACATGACGTGAAAACTATGAAAGCCAATTACCGAAAATATTGTAAGGTTCAGTCTTCAAATCTGACATGTAGACTGAACATTTAACATGTACATTTACATTTAACATTTACATTTACATTTACATTTAACATTTACATTTAACACTTATATAACATTGAACATTTACGATTATATTTAACATTTACATTTATATTTAACATTTACATTTAGATGAAACATTTATATTATTCAACAACTTTGTGTTACTGCCAAACATTATCCTTACATGAATATCTCTCTAAATGTTTGAAAAAAGTGACATTTGAATATTGTTGTGCTTTTTTCCCCATATGATAATGCTAAATGTACCAAAACTGAGCAGGGTTTTAGAACGTGCGACATTTTACAAACGGCGCCCCATAAGTATTAGCTGCATTTAACAGTCGGGAAACAACAGTATTAGCTGCGGCTAAGAGTCAGGAAATAACAGTATTAGCTGCATTTAACAATCAGGAAATAACAGTATTAGCTGTGGCTAACAGCCGGGGAATAACAGTATTTTTTCTTTCAGACTCAGAAACAAGCTGCCAGCAGTCCCAAAGCCCGTCTTCCAACTCTCAGCAAAGTACTCCCTTAGCTCTCAGGTGAGACCTCGACACACACACACACACACACACACACAGCATAGCATAGCAGTGTGTGATTTACTCAAAACCCAGCTAACATAGAACACACACACAAACACACACACACACCATAGTTTCTCGGGATACACACGGTCCAGGAAAGTAAAACACCTTGCAGTGTGTGATTTACTCAAAACCCAGCTAACACAGAGCACCAGCTATCTGACAAAATGTTCATACCTGTCAGGCTCTGCATTCAGAGTGATACAGGTATGGACCAGTTTAGTAACACTCCTACAATATCTGTTTAAAAATATGGTTATCAATCTGTAATGAATATGTTTATTAATATGTGTATTAATGTGGTGGGTACGTAACGGTTTAGGGGACATGGTCTACCACATCCAGAGTTCTGGATGAAGATTTAGGCTATTTTGAGCTATTGATGATTTGATTCACCATGAGCTGAAGGCACCTCATAAGGCGAGGCAAGGAAAGATTAAATGTTTCGATTTAGCACAGTTCATACTGAACAGAGATTCAAGAAATCATATAAAGGAGCAAATAAAGGTTGAATAATAATATAGGCCCCAAGATCGACCCCTGGGGGACCCCACAGGTCAAGGATGTTGATGTTTTGGGTGGAGGAGGACAGTGAGCCCATAGCCCTATAAAGGTTAATGCTCAACTGTCAGCATGGCTGAAGGAAATCCCCTGCTGTCTAAAAACTCCAGTGCTTACATTACAGTAAGCTGTAGCAGAAGCAACCCACACGCGCACACACACACACACACACACACACACACACATCACACACACACAGCACACACACACACACACATGCGCAAACTGGCACACGCATGCATGCACGCACGCACGCACACACGCACACACACACACACACACACACTGTGCATGTGTAGCAGCAGTAGCAGTAGCAGCAGCACAGAGCATGAGCATGATGTCATGAGGAGGCGTTGCGGCTCAAGAGCCGTTGAGGTTCCGATGACTCCGCAACTCCCATCTCAAACCATCTGCTCCTTCAGACACCTCAGACTGATCCATGTCACTTAACTTTGACACACTTCCCCTAATGTCATCTTCAGATCACACTTTCTGTCTGTGTGGTTTAACTCCCTTCTGCAGGAAGTACAGCCACCCAAGGAGGAAGTGTATGTGGTCACCCTGGAGCACATGCAGAAGACCCCCGAAGCTCTGCGCTTCACCCCAGAGGAGGGGCGCACGCTGCTGCAGGAGGAGCAGGTGGGGAGCGAGTGCGAGGAGGAGGCGAAAGAGGAAAAGCAGGATGATGTCATGAGTGTGACAATGAGTGTGACGTGACTCTGAACCCCGACTACAAGCGGCAGACACTCGGGATCCCCGAGGTCACGGAAACGATGGAGAGAACATTGGGAGAAAACGAGGGCGACGTCACATCGCCCGTCTACAAGAACGGGCTGTTCTTCGACGTGAACCTACGAGTCATGTGAGAACAACAATAACTCTCTGTAGACCTTAGCAGACCACCCGGGCATTCTAACCCTGCAGAACCTACTAGTCGTGTGAGAACATGGGAACTCTCGGTACAATAAACTCGTTCTATGAGATGTTCTAACCTGATGACCCTGGCCTGGAGAGTCAGAGAAGCACCGCTGTGGGGACTGAGAGCGTTATCCCTCAATGATGTCATCAGACTGAGGTGTTCACTGAATGAGCTTCATAGTGTCAAAGAAAGCACTCATCATGGGCCGGAAACTATCAGGCGGGTCTGTGAGGCTACTGGTTAAGAAGTGTCATCACCGACACATCTTGAGGTTTCATTGTGGTTGATTTCACTGAACATTTTGCAGTTTTGGTGCAGCATTAGCCATTAGCAAACAAACCCCCCAGACAACCCAGGTTTATTGTTAGATTTACCTACATGTTATTGTCTTTATTTTGAATAAAAGATATTGTGACATTTGGCTTGTATACGTCCTCAAATCCTGGTATTGAGACTGAAATCGATCAAACACCTACACACACACACACAACACATAAATTGTGGTTTACACATGCAGCACATGCACAAAGGCAAATTAGAGATAGCAGCTTGCTCTAGAACAAATCTAGTTCTGATGTGGCATCCATCTGCACCAGAGCAGCACCAACCAGGACATCCAGAGACCTTTCCTTCTGAACTGAGAAAGTATATCTTAAACATTATAGATAGCTCATACTGCCTCTGTGAAGTGATTTGACATTATATTTTAGTTGTATTTATGTGTTTTGTAAAAAAGGATTTGGACATGCATATGTGGATGATAGCCTCCCAATACAGTTTAATCCACTGAGGGGGAATTCAGAGACATTAAAGTGTTGCGTATCTGGAGAAACAATAATCTGGAGAAATTATTATTACAATGAACTGCACACTACACATACCCTCCACATAGAGTACAGGCTCAGAGAAAAGACAGTAACATCATACAGACTGGGGGTGACATGCACCCACCCAAACCAACGTTTAGGAAATCTGGTGTCCCCACACATTAAATGCTGCCTTTCTATTCCGTCAGATTTCACCTCCACAACGTTAAAAATTTGGTTAGGGCCTTGTTCAGAGACAGTGCCAAATTAGTGCATTTACAAAATCACATAACATGTTTGTTTGTAGTCCTGCCATGAGGTGTAGGTGGTCATAGTGCTGTTTGTGACATCATCAATACTGGACGTAATACATGCTTCGTCTCCTAATACACAGTTTACATTTACACAAGAAGCAAAACAGAAACGCCTGCAGTTACAGTGAACAAATTAACTACTAGAAACTATACACATATTAGTGCTGTCGAAATTAACGCATTCATTTTTCTGTTAGGGCATATGTAATGGTGAAAATATCTGGGGGCATCCAACATACACTTGACACGGGGCTTAGTTGAATTTAAAAGCTTACCAGTTTATTGAGCACTTCAGCTTAAAACTAACCCAGAGGACTGCACACCGGCAAATTTAGTTATTATCACCTTCCCCTAAAGTTCTCTTCACCTCGAGCCCTGTTTCAAAATGAGAGTCCTTTCACACATGACGTGCTACTACACATGTAACAGATATGCCTTTCAAGCTGATAGTCAATTTTGATGGCCTTGGTGGTGTTATTGGACATCTGTAGCTCATACGAGAGAGTCTGTGTTCAGAGTTAAAAAGAGGTTGTCAAACAATAGTATTTGAATTGATATACGTAAGAAAAAGCAATTAACTGTGATTGACAGCACTAATACATATACACATTATGTAAACAGATATTTTTTCACCTTTGAGAGACGTCACCTGTCCATAGTAATAATAAAATATATCCAAATACTTTTAAAATATTAAAAATCATCTGCTATGCATTTCTAGTCAGGACGTTTCCACCACTGCTCCAAATAATGACAGAAAGCACTCTTTTTTTCAAGCCATTATGTAGCGTGCCAATCTGAAGATGGTAGTTTGAGATAACCGCAGAGACAAACCAGCTGTAGAGAGCGTGCAGCCTGCAGTACTTTACTGAAGCTGCCCAGAATGCAGTTAACTTGGAACGTGATCCGACCCTGATCTGGTCCTAATTTGGTCCCAATCAGGTCCTGACCCGGCTCTTATCTGAACATGATATAGTCCTAATGAAGTCCTGTTCTGGAGCGGGACCAGCAGAGCAGCGAGAAGACGCAGCTTGGAGAAAGCGTGCTCAGGGGTTTGGCCTTGTTAGGTTCTGGATGGGAATGTGGACGGGACGTTGGCGTAAATTCCTGTGTCTCCTGGGTCCACCATTATGGGCGAGTGGCGACCGTGAATGTCATATCTGAAAGAAGAAGAAGAAAAGACACAATGACACAAAACTTCACCACGTCACTGGACACCAAGCTTCATATAATGTGAGTCTTTAAGCAGAGAAGTGCCCAACAAACTTGTCCATAAATACATCCATACTGCATATGAGGAAAGGGAGATTATAGGGATTACAACAACACATGTTTTTGAAAGCAAAATATAACTTAGCAGTCAAAGTGCATGATTCATAGAAATTATTTAGCCAAGCTTCAATTATGTTTGACGGAACTGAAGTGCTTTTAGTGTGGCAGTTTGGACACACAGAGGAACTGTTTCTAAAGATTTCAGTCCCATTTCATGCAATGTTTACACAATAAACTCGGCTTTGCTTTATTTCCTCTTTTGAAGAAATAGCAGGTTTTTTATCTCAGTGAAAATGTCTTTTTCTTGGTGTTTATCCGAGTGTAGGAATGAGGATAGATGTACGAGAGCTTTAAAGGAAACAGTTGTGACGTTTATATAGTAACATAAGTTAGCAGAGCTATATGAGTTACTCATTATGAGGAAATGTATATTTTGTTAATTCAATTAAATTCAATTTTATTTATATAGCACAAAAACAATAGAATTTTCTCAAGGCGCTTTACAGAGCCCAGTGCCTGGACCCCCTTAGAGCACAATGGTGACAGGGGCAAGAAAAAACTCCCTGTTAATCAGGAAGAAACCTTAGGCAGAACCACGGCACACAAGGGGGGAAATGGAGCAATGCCATGTAGACACACCACGCCTGAACAGACTCCTCTCTCATGGTGAGAAATAAGGAAAGGAGTTCAAGCGATAGTGGAACCCTGAGACACATCAGCGTGTCAGAGTTCTAGTCCATGGACTTCAGTCAGAAGAAAAGAGACGGTTAAATTTCACTTTACAGCTCAACGCCATTATCAGAAAAAGATATCAACAACCCGATGTCTGTTAATTTGGGGGATTCCGCAGGTTGTTCACAGGTTAAAGAGCTGCTGCATCCTGAGTCTGGGCAAGGATAACTGCTGTGATAAAGCTACTGTACAAGGTGAGATGTTGAATTGTGCTAAAGACCCCCAGGCGTGACCCAAGAACTGACCTTTGACCCCCACTGGCGGTGACTGGAGCTTGGGACCCTGCGTGAGGAGAGAACGCTCCTGGCTGATAGTTCTCGTAGATGGCCTCCGTATGGGCTGAGTCGGTGGGGTAAGAAACAGGAGGGTAGTCCTGAACGGTTTTTGGCGTGTTGGTCCTCGGTTCCATGGACTCAAACCGGCCTGAGGACCTACCGCGGAACCAGACTACGGCCACCACCACACCAGTAAGTGCAAGGAGAGACAGAGGAACCCCTACTGACAGCCCCACGACCAGGATCATTGAACCAGGGTCTGTGGGTTTGTCTGTGGGGTTTGACATGTCCTGGGATCGGCAAACAGGAAGAATAACACCATAAGCGTAATACATTACAACAACAAAACATCATAATAAGTTGAATGACAACTGAAAAGAATTTAAGTGACTTTTAAACTTTTAAACTAATTGTTCCACAGAATACATTTCACGTAGAGACACAGGACAGTGCTTGAAAGCACACTAAAAGAAACCCCTGGATTGGGTAAAGCATAATCGTATTATATTATTCATTATATCATCAAAGCATAATACCAGGATATCTAAGCATGGCCAGGTTGGAGGTACATTTTTCTGATATCAAAGATGTCTAATTCTCACCATGGACGACATTGTGATATCCTCAGGTTTCATTCCTCTAGATCTCTTAACAGCGAGACGTCCTGCACTGAGTGACGGACATGCGATGGGAAGGGTAGGAAAGGGATGCAAATGGTGACAGTACTTCCCTTTTTTGAGTGTTACAGGCTGTAGGTTTTGAAAGCGCAGTGGCGTGACAAACTGTATCTTCCTGTTTGTTTATTAAGATAACTCTGATAGGAGAAGGTAAGAGAGATTCAGTCAAGAAATTTGGGTTTTGACACTTGAACTATGTGAAACAGTGTCTCACACATCTGTCATAGGTGCCCATCCTGGACAACAAACTTTGCGGAAAATAGTGTATCTCTCACATATATTCAGACTGTGCTTCTACTGAAATGAATCATCAGTGTCACTGAAGTGTTCATTCACATTGAAGTAAGTTCTACCTAGACTTTCCAAAATGAAGAACTACTATGTAAGTTTACAATGGCGTCAGAGGAAGAGTGGGGGAAAGAGTGATGAGTGATCCTCTAACTGCCGTAGTGTACAGTCTGTAATAGAGGAATTCCCCATATTGCACAAACGGGGTGGTGTAAATAACGTGACAGAGAACAAGACACAACTGACTAACTGTATTTTGCTTACCAGGCAGTGATGGTAGTGTAAGGCTTACTCTCCGTATTTGTTTAATACAAAATGCGATTTAAGAAATTATTTCTGTCTCGCACACATTTTCCAGCTTTTTCCAGAATGTGTGACAAACAGGTTAGATGCTACGTGCTGTCTGGAGAAGTCTCTAGGCACCAATTGAAAAAAAAAAAAAAATATTTAAATTCACACTGAAAAATGACAGACAATGTTGGAGCGCCCCCCTGTGTATACAGGCAGCAGTGCTAGGAATATAAGACTTACAGATAGGAACATTCTCCCGTGTTCTGCGCAGTGGTGGAAAGTGACTAAGTAACATTAACATTAAGTACTGTGCTTAGGTATTTGTACATTACTTGAATATTTCCATTTTGCTGCTTTATACTTCCACTCCACTACATTTCAGAGGGAATTTGTGTAGGCTACTTTCTACTCCACTACATTTATGTGACAGCTTTAGTTAGCACTCACTTTTAAGATGAAGATTTTACACAATGGATAATATAACAAGCTTTTAAAATACACATAAAAAACACATTGGTAAAAATTAAACCAGAATTACCAAAAATCAAGGACAAAAACATTCATGCAGGACTTTTACTTGTAATGGAGTTTTCTTACATTGCTGTATTGGTACTTTGACCAAAATCAAGGACCTGAATACTTCTTCCACCACTGATTCTGCTCTTTACCTTTTAGCATCGATCCTCTCCATGTGCTTATAGTGGAAGCAAGCAGTATTACTCTCAGCACTAATGCAGTTTAATCACTTACAATGTTAGTTAAAGAACTACTCAAACAAGAATTTTCTTTTCTATATATTTAATTAAATTAAATTATATTTATATAGCAACAAAACAATTAAATAGTTTCAGAGCCCATATAGATGACACTAGATGTGCAAGTAGATCGATGCATTTATTTACTTGCACACGGCCCTCCTTCTAGACGATAGCTTTAGCTAACAGTGATAATGAATTACAACATTGTTCAGCTCTCCCAGTGGAGTGGAGATTAGTTTTGCATTTACTATTGTATCCCCTTTTTTTGTTTTATTGAAATGAAGCCCTATTTTTGTATAGTATGTGGTCTGTCTCCAATCCTCACGAGCCAGTTCATAACACTTGGTCATACAGGCCCCATTGCCTTCTCAGGATGTTTCCTGTACTTTTCTCTGTCCACTTAGGGAGGGAGATAGGGAGGGAGGGAGAGAGGGAGGGAGGGAGAGAGAGAGGGAGGGAGAGAGGGATCCTGCTGTTGCTCAGTTGTGGTGGAGTGGTTTGTCTAGCCTTTATTCTATGACCAGGGAAATGCTCACATACTGTGTTTATTTCTTCATGTGGACATTAGTGCTGTTGAGAGTTTAGCTCATTTACTTCAGCCATCACAGCGTCCATGTTGTCAGGTGTAAGATAAATTTGAAGTATCAAATGTATCAAATGAAATGTATCAAATGAAAAAAGCCAGACGAGACAGCAAGTTAAAACTGGGACAGAAGGCTGTGTGAAAGAGCAAGTGGAAACTAAGTTTAGAGAAGAACATTATTTGCCAGTCTGTGGCGCAGATAAGGGAAAGCTTTCAGACGATAAAGATGTGTCAGCAGATGAAAAACAGAAGTTCTGTAAATGGAAAATACCACAAGAATCATGTGTTATTACTATGTGCAGAGTGGACGAGACAGTATGTCACAATCTTAAGATCGATAGATGGGCGGCCCAGGGGCCCAGAGTGACATGACTGGATTAGGCCTTTGAGTTTGAGCATCGCCTGTATCAGATCAGAATGCATTCTCCAGCTTGCTTGACTGTACTTGATTGTCTCTTGAGCAAGTTGTATTGTGTCAGTATCTACCAGTAAAACTTATCTTGTTACAACAAATTGCTTCGTATGGTGGTTCCTCTCCAAAACAACACGCAAGAGTGAAAAATACTCTAACACAGGGCAGCCATGTGAAACCAAGCTCTGCTGAAATTAGATTCCCAAACCGCTTCAGGAAGGTCAGGATGTTTTTTAAGCCTCAAATCATTTATCTGAGATGAAGGCTTAGACTACAGTGTGTGTGTGTGTTTGTGTGTGTGTGTGCTTGTATCTTCTATTCATCCATCCATGACGTTCTTTCATATGTTTCCATGCTGTTGTTGGGTGGCTCTCATCCTCATGCAGACTTGTATGCATAGAGAGATAAGGTTGAAACAGCCTGTGGAGGAATTCTCTAGAGAGGAAAACTTTGAGTTCAGTCTCATGACAAAACGAGCGCAGCCTCCAGCACACACTAATGAGCCCGGCAGGACAGAAATAAATAATACATCATGTACAGAAGAATAGGCAGATGAAAAAGAGCACTCTCTTGTTGTAGGCTAATTCAATCTGATTGGTTCCATCCTGGTATGTCAGGGCCATGGCTGCTTGATCTCCTCTGGCCCCAACATTAATGATCCCTGCTTTACTCTCTTATCGCACAAATGTTTCTCTCTCTTCTGCTGGAGTATGCTTCTGTTTGGTAATACAGACACAAAAGATTGCTGACATGGTGGACGATCCCTTCCTCTGATTAGCTCTACACAGACCGCCATCTTTTGACCTGTGCTACAGTTGGACGTAGAAAAATAATATAGGCTTTTACATTATAATAAATTCATAATAATAGGCTTTTATTGAGCCTGTGACATGACAACGTTTTCTGCCTTTCAGCCGGGATTTAGGAGGAACTGGAATCCCAGGTCCGTTAGTGAAATACCAATACGAGTGATGGAGGGGGGTGAGGAGAAAAGGCCAGGCACCGTGTGCTCTCCTCCATCACTGGATTACTCTCATGCTAAGGCTAACTCTAAAGCCCCTGATTCCGCCTGATAAAGGACAGCTCCTTCTATCATTAGTTCTGCCCTCAACGATACGAGCCACCTGTTTCTTTTACCTCGTCACTGGCTTTAATGGAAGCAACCCAGAGTGAAGACCAAATGCAAAACAGAGAGGTGCATACTTACCTATCCTTACCTACCTTAACACAGCTGACCCTGATAGGGATTCAGGGAGTTCAAGACTAGATCATTAGACAGACAGACAGACAGACAGACAGGCAGATAGATAGATAGATAGATAGTCACAAAACCAAGGTACTTTCATCACACCATCATAAAGCCACCATTAAACACACTAATAGATAGCCATAGCGCATACCTCACACACATGTACACGCATACCTCACACACATGTATACGCATACCTCACACACATGTACACGCATACCTCACACACATGTACACGCATACCTCACACACATGTATACGCATACCTCACACACATGTATACGGCATAACCTCACACACATGTATACGCATACCTCACACACATGTACACGCCATACCTCACACACCATGTACACGCATACCTCACACCACATGTACACGCATACCTCACACCACATGTACACGCATACCTCACACACATGTACACGCATACCTCACACACATGTATACGCATACCTCACACACATGTATACGCATACCTCACACACATGTATACGCATACCTCACACACATGTACACGGATACCTCCACACATGTACACGCATACCTCACACACATGTACACGCATACCTCCACACACATGTATACGCATACCTCACACACATGTATACGCATACCTCACACACATGTACAACCATACCTCACTTGCATGTACACGGATACCTCACACACATGTACACGTATACCTCACACCTAGCAGCAGAGTAACAGTTGACATCCTGCTTAGTATTACGAAACATAATACTAATGTGGATGTGGTTTTGGTGAATAGAGGGGGCAGTCCCGTCACCCAGATGGCAGTTAAATGAAGGGGCGCGGGTGCTGTTTGCCTTGTTCGCCACTCTGTCTCTAAGGTTCTCTCCATCAGGGATCAGGGCCAGTCTATCTCTAAGGTTCTCTCCATCAGGAATCAGGGCCAGTCTGGGGCCAGATGGGGCTCAGATCCTTCTCATTCATCTCTGTGAAACCTGAAAAAGAAGACATTTTTACATTTAGCTGACACTTTTACTGAAAGTGACTTACAGTATTGCACAGATGCACATTTGTATCAGCATGTGTGCATCCTGGATACTGAACCCATGAACTTGGTGTTCTTACTCTACAACATCAGCTAAAGGAACTCAATGAGGCCCTCGTCAGCAGAAAATAAATAAATAATAGGCTGCTGTGTTGGCTTTCATGACCTTTTGTAATCTATATGACCTATTGTAACCGGGCCTCATGTTTCCATAACTGCAGAAACACCTTTTGGGCAATCAAAATGCCATGGTCCCAGTGTGACACAAAAACAAATCTCAGAGGTTACTCCTAACAAGTATTATTCAGACTTGATATATATATATATATATATATATATATATATATATATGTATATATATATATATTTTTTTATATATATAAATATATATATATATATATTTTATAATACATATTTTTTTGTTTTTTGTTTTGTTATGAATGCATATGTGGAACAGATTTTTAAACGTTTACTATTAGGCCTCCCAGGTCAAGCCAACTTTGAGGATAGCAGTTGATCTCCATGTAAAGTTACTGTAAACATTATTACCAGCAGATGGCGTTCATGAGGGAGTTTTTTTTTATTTTAATCCAGCGAGGAATTGCGAACGGGATACCAATGAGCAGTGTTGGCAGGACTTGGAGCCAAAGTACTCCTGACAAAGGATTTCCTCACAGGCTCACAAGAGAAAGGTCCACGCACAGATACAGCTGCCTGACTCTCCCCGCCAGGAGTCGGCTACTTGTGGCGGCGCTTTTCTGTGCGCGAGAAGGCTCTGTGGTTAGTGGACTGTGGCTAACTGGCTGGAATATGACAGAGAAAAACGGGACGCTCTGAACATTAAGGACAAAAGAGAGGGGAGAGAGCTATTGTTGCAATGAAGGATCTACAACAGCGAAACAACAAAGTATAGGCGATAACTTCGTTTTATTGCCCCCTATTGTGTTTTCCTTGGAGATGCATGGACGGACGTGTCAGTGAAATTGTATTGAGGGTCTATGTACATTTCTGTTTGCAAATCGTCTGAACAAAGGATACGTTTCGGAATTTCGGATGTTTGTTTGGACCTACAAACGAGAAGGAAAACAGGGGGGGTCACACGCAGAGGAAAACACGAAAATCTAATTGTAAAGACATCGTGTATCTCGGAGTGACCAGACTGACATCGAAAGTCCTCAGAGGAGAATGGGGTGAGTTATAGCGGAGTCTTTCCATGCCAAGTTGTTACCTCAAACCGCTCACTAGAGTAGAAGGAGTAAAAAGTTCTGAATGAATGAGTGCCAGAGAATTTTGTCTCATGACTGTTGACGCTCGGAGGTAACATTCGTCCCGCACAGCCATAGTTTTGGATACACATTTGATTGTTTAAGCTACGGGCTAACTAGTATACTTTCCGCGATATCAGCATTCTCCAACTTCTGAGTTAGAATGTTTTGAGAGCAGCCGGAAGCTATTGCACGTTTATTGCGATCGTTTCTAACTCAGAAATGTTTGTTTGGGTGTGAATTCAGTATCATCTCACTGGGTGAGCCCCTGAACCAGCTGGATTTAGATGTGCCTAAATCTCTTGTCCTGTGTCCATGAACAGACTAGATTACTCACCCAGCACTGTGCCCTACTGTAGCGCATAGTGAAGTGACAACAAATTTAACTTTCCCTCAGCGCCCCACATATTTAGGCCTATACTGATTTTTGTTAAACGGCTTAAAGATTGCAAGCATGAGCTTATTAACAAAATATGTTGCGCAGATGTGTATGGGGGCCCGTCGATTTAAGACTGATCAGGACAGTCTTTTTAATAAATGAGGATTTACAACCCCCCAGCAACACTGAACATGCGCATTAGACAGGCCTGTCAATCCTAATTTTCAGGACGTTGTGTTGCATACACGATGATGCGAAATAATAACGAGGCAAATGGTCCACAAAGGCGGAGTGAATTCTGTAGTCCGATGAGGGAACTATCAGGCATCATTATCATGGATCATTACCTCTGCCTACTGTTTAATGAGGTAGTGAATGTGGGATTTGCCGATGCGTTTATCAGCATCTTAGATAGTAGGCCTAGTGACCAGGGAATTATTTGAAAAGCAAAGCCTGATATCTTATAGTAGCCCTACCTATGCCTACTTAGAGGCTTGGCAAGAGCCAATACAGTCCAGCATAATGGTTCTGTTGTGAGCCCTGTGGTGTTTTATGCCCGGAAGCCTATAGACTGTGTAGCTGTTGAGGCCAGCTTCCCAGAGTGAAACCAGTACTGCAGAGTTTGGAAAGGCAACAGAAAGGCAACAGACCAGTAATGAAGAGAGTAGACCAGTGCTTTGATAGCACTGATTCTGATGCTGTGACACACACACACACACACACAAGTTTGCGCACGTCTGGCTACTCTCTTCCATAGATGCTTTCAGGGGTGACACACACACACACACACACATCAGAGAAGCCCTAGCTTTCCCTGTACTGTTCAAAACAGATGTGTTATCCATATGTGTACAGCTGGATGTAAATAATCTTCATCCAACTATGAGCTGTGTGTCTATTTATAGGTGTATGTACTCAGGAAAGTTCAGAGATGTGTGTGTGTGTGTGTGTGAGAGAGTTCTGATGTTATATCGTTTTCACTGGCTACTCTCCTGACTTCTCCCTACACACAGAAAAGGAGCCACGTCTGAGCAGTAAACATGCATCCTCAGCAAAAAGAAAGGTAGGGAAGAGGTGTGTGTGTGTGTGTGTGTGTGTGTGTGTGTGTGTGTGTGTGTGTGTGTGTGTGTGTGTGTGTGTGTGTGTGTGTGTGTGTGTGTGTGTGTGTGTGTGTGTTTTGTACTGAAGTGTTTGAGAGAAAAGTCAGGGAAAGATGTGTGTTGATTGTGTGCGACAGTCTCGTCATGTCATTTGTCTTGTCATTTCCGTTAAAGTCGTGTGTCGAGTGTGTGTGGAGGTGTGTATGTCGTGTGTGTGTTTTACAGCTGTTTTAGGTGCTTTGTATTTTGTGATCATTTGAGACAATGGGAGGGGAAATGTAGTATGGCTGTTGTGTGTGTGTGTGTTTTTTGTATTTTGTGAATATTTGAGAGAACAAATGGGAAGGTAGTATGGATGTCAGTGATTTGTGCCGTGTGTGTTTGTGTCATCAATGATGTGTGCATTTCCTTGATCTATTTGTCCATTCATGTTGAGTGGATGACACAGTTACTGACAGCGGCACAGCTGATGCCAGCAGCCATCTCTCGTTTCCGGGCTTCGCTCACGTTCACTAAAATCTAATCAACGTGTGTGTTTGTCACGACAACAGCATTACCTCACCTTTCATCATCTCCCCCTTCACCTACGCTGCTAAATCAGACACACACACACACACATACTGACTACCCCCCTCATTCCAGCTGCTGTTTTGCAGCTGTGTGTGTGTGTGTGTGTGTGTGTGTGTGTGTGTGTGTGTGTGTGTGTGTGTGTGTGTGTGTGTGTGTGTGTGTGTGTGTGTGTGTGTGTGTGTGTGTGTGTGTGTGTGTGTGTGTGTGTGTGTGTGTGTGTGTGTGTGTGTGTGTGTGTGTAGGAGAAGCACACCAGAGCAGATGTTTGGGTGAGCTTTACAGGCCTGATCAGAGCAGACTGGGGGGTCAGATAAAGGAGCAGCCTGCCCTAAACCTCCAGATGCTTCATCAGCTTCATGTGTGTGAGACCAGCAGCTATAGGTCCTGAGCCTCAGCAGTCACTTGCTTTTCTACAGTGTGTGTGTGTGTGTGTGTGTGTGTATCTATCATCAGATATCTGTACAAGCTATTAACGAGCTATTTACACTCTACTACTCCAAGTTCTGTTTGGATTTTTCTCTGTACAGTGAAGGTGTGAGTGTGTGTGTGTGTGGGGGGGGGGGGGTCTGTGTGAGTAGGCTATGTGTGAAACGATTTTCAAAGTGAAATCGTTCTGAGCTTCTCGATTCACAGTAGGCCTGCACGCACATTAACACTGCCGATGGGAAGCCAGACTAGCCAATCACTGTTGAGTGTTGTGCCGCTCTGACAGGACTGTGAAAGAACAAAATGATCAGTGGGTGCGCAAAAAAACTTTCTATGGTGATCAGCTGCAGCCTTTTATTGTCTATGGTGATCAGCAGAAACCTTTACTGTCTATGGTGATCAGCTGCAGCCGTTACTGTCTATGGTGATCAGCTGCAGCCGTTACTGTCTATGGTGATCAGCTGCAGCCGTTACTGTCTATGGTGATCAGCTGCAGCCTTTACTGTCTATGGTGATCAGCTGCAGCCTTTACTGTCTATGGTGATCAGCTGCAGCCGTTACTGTCTATGGTGATCAGCTGCAGCCTTTACTGTCTATGGTGATCAGCAGAAACCTTTACTGTCTATGGTGATCAGCTGCAGCCGTTACTGTCTATGGTGATCAGCTGCAGCCTTTACTGTCTATGGTGATCAGCTGCAGCCGTTACTGTCTATGGTGATCAGCATGTTGGGGCTTTCTCAGTTTAAAAAAGTGATGTGCCGCCACTGCTCTGCTCAGCTCTTCAGTCTTTAGTCCAGGGGCTGTTTTCCTCTTCACTTCCTGTCATGGTTCCGTCTTTCGTCTGGCTGGGCGTCCTCTTCTGCGGTCACGCTGCTGAGCTGGACTAGGTCACACACTCTCAGTCACACACACACACCGCCACTCTCACACACATTCTCGCTCGGACAAACACTCTTAGACTCACACGCACTTACTCTATACTATAGACTGTGTAGCTGTTGAGGCCGGTATTCCAGAGTGGAACCAGTACTACAGAGTTTGGAAAGGCAACCGACCAGCATTGTAATAAAGAGAGTAGACCAGTGCTTTAATAATACAGATTCTGATGCTGTGCCACACACACACACACACATATGCACAAGTTTGCATAAATGTTTCAGGGGTGACGCGCACACACACACACACATACACTCTCATTTGGCATCTTACTGCCACTCCCCCCCCCCCCCCCCCACACACACACACACACACTCTACCTTGAACTACACACACCACACTGGGGCTGTCACTAGGTCTTCATTCAAAGTCTGTGTTCTTTCTTGAAGCTGTCAGCGGCTGTTTTACATAATAATCCTATGGAGTACACACACACCCTCACCATCACATGTACTCTCCCTAACACACACTCTCACTCAAAACATGTTCTCACTCAAACACACACTTCTTATACACACTCTCACTCAAACACACATTCCCTTTTTCACATTCACACTCAGTCTCACTCAAACAAATTCTCATTCTTACACACACTCTCACTCAGCCACACACTCTCATTCTCATTTTCATACTCTCTCTCTCACACACACACAAACACACACATACCCACATGCACACACTTTCACTCACACTCTCACTGTGACTGGGGCAGGAATGTGGCGTCACAGCACCGCGCTCATCTCTCACCGTCTCTGGCGGGCGGCACACCGGTGTTCCTCAGAGCTGCAGCACATGCCTCAGATGTTTCAGCAGTTTCATCCCCCCCCCCCCGGCCCAGGAGGATCGTAAGAGGAGAGGTGTCCTCTCCCCCCCCCCCCAGGAGGATTGTTAGAGGAGAGGTGTCCTCCCCCCCCCCCCCAGGAGGATTGTTAGAGGAGAGGTGTCCTCCCCCCCCCCCGGCCCAGGAGGATCGTAAGAGGAGAGGTGTCCTCCCCCCCCCCCCCCCCCAGGAGGATTGTTAGAGGAGAGGTGTCCTCCCCAGCGCATGCTGGCACTCTCTGTTGAGACGAAAGCTGACATCTCATGCTGACTCTCACATGTGTGGCTTTTATGTCATTTGGAGAAACTAACAGTGGCACATGTGTGCAGTCCACGACTCTAATCCAACACACTTCTTGTGAAATTCAGTAAATTGCTCCTCGCAGTCCTCTAGCTGTCTTTTCTAAATAAAATTAAAAATCCAGCGCTCGACCACCATAGCCCTGGCTCAGTAAATGGGAAACAAAGATGTTGGCAGAGCCAAAAATGATTCCAGCCAATCAATAAGTTGCTTCAGGAGCACGCAAGGGAGGGGTATAACTTGATTGGCTTTTGACCTTTTGACCTTCCGACAGGATCGCGGACTCTATATTTAATATAGGGTAGACTATCTTTACATAGATATACATGCTATACAGTGTTTCCCCTAGGTTTACAGATTTGGGGGGGGGGGGGGGCTGCGGCACGGTGCACGCGGCGCGGCGTGGCCACCGACACAAACGCTTAAAGGAATCATGGTGTTCATGTGTTTCTTTTAATGACAGCAGTCAATATAACAACTAAACATCGGAACATGTCTTTTTATGACAATTATCCACAAAGTGTGCAGCTTTTGTCGCTGCAGTGGTGTATCTTTCTGGGCTTCTGGAAGAACATTTTTTAAGATATTTGCGGCCTAAAATTCCTGATTTTGCAGGAGCTTTTCCAAAAAGTTGCGATGAAAGTTTTTATTTTTAGGTTTTTGTTGCAATGAAATTGGCGAAACAAGTGAAAGTTGCGATAAAAAGTTATGAATTGTCCTCTTTGTAATTATAATTGAGTTATTTGTTGAAAAATAATTGATTATTAAACAAACATTAATTCATCAAGAACAAAACGATTGAGAAATGGTCCTCTTAATAACCTCACCAATATGCCAAACAAAAGATTACCAGGACTACAAAAATTTTGCAAAATAGGCTTTACTTATCCACAACGAAGTGCACATGTTGGCATTACAAAAGGACCAGTACGACTGAATAAGATGTTATGAATGTCTCAGCCTTCATATGACGAAAATTTAAAAAAAAAAAACTGCCTGTGTCACTATGATCTGTCTCGTCATCTGACGTCCTGCCTGTGTTTCTGCCGTTCTCATTGCTTATCAATCTGTTTTGCTATCCTTGTTTATTTATTTTATCCGTATAGGTGTTGATGTTCAATTTCATATATTAATTTAAAGTCGTCCAATTTCAAGTCATCCATTCTTCAACACTAGCTGCTACCTTGTCTTCAAACAGAAAGTAACGTTAAATCTCCATGGCAACAGGTCTTGAGGGTTTGGCAAATAATCGGATTTATTGCTTCCTTCATTATTCACAGCAAAATAAATAATTTTCGTTACATTTCATAGATTTATTAGCAGACTCTATGTAAAAAGGGCCACGCACAACTCACGGAAAAAGATAAAAAATGGAAGCCAGATCTATTTCTGAATTTTCGGTGCGGACATTCTGTACGTACGTTCTGTTTCCACGTCTGTTGTAGCCATTCTCATTGGGCCTCATTGTCGACCCTACCGAGGAAAAGATCTCTGCCGGATTCATGAACGCCTGGATATTAGTTTTTTAAAGCTTAAAAGTGTCCGTAGCTGTGCACTGGTTCTTAAGCCCAATTCTGTCCGCTGGTGGGAGCGTGCTCACCTGTGTGTGCGCGCACGTGTCTGTGTGTTTGTGCGCATCGCGGCGGAACTCTGCCATGCGCGATACAGAGAGCAGAGAATTGTAAACGCGCGACCATGTAGAGACAGAAATGACATGCCGTCGTGTAAATAAGATAAATAACATAAGGCTATTTATTTTGTTTAATAAAAGAACAAGCTATAGACCTGTTCTATAGGAAAAGTAACCTTAAATTACTTCCGTTGTGATTTGGCGCTTTATAGAAAATAAAATTGAACAAAATTAACTTGACCTTCCAGGGGGGGCGGGGGGTGCCGTTGGGGGGGCGGGGCGCCCCCCTAATATAACGGTAGGGGAAACACTGCTATATGTCCCCTTTGACACTTGGGTTGATATCGGTTTCGGCCTCCTCATATCTTTGTTGCTGATATTTGTCCACACGTGCCCTCTTATGGTTACGCTACGTATGGTAGGTTTACTTGCATACAGAGCTAGAACTATTTACATTCCGTTCTTTCTTTTTTATATACTTCATTTTTTCATTAACATTAACTTCTGTAAACTCCTGCTTGGGAACCATAGCCATGATATTTGCAGCAAAGGCAAATGGTGCACCAGAGAGTAAAATTGGGCTAGGAGGGAGGCATTCACTGCACTTTTACGGGCACTGGTTGATTCATCATTTCCCAATTTATATACTTTAACATCCTATTTTAGCACATTCATGCAGGCACATTTGAGTCAGAGTGCATTTCTTTAGAATGAAGTGCTGAAACATTATAAATGTAACCTTATTTAAAATGTAAACCATAATGGTAGAACAATAGCTCAGTCTCAGCTTAAGTTAACTGGCTAGCTAGATAAGGTTAGCTTCATCCATATCATTGCTACCTAACTTAGTCAGTGCCATTGTTGGTGCCATTCATTTGTCTTTCATAGATTTAGAGGCATAGATTTAAACGTGCATTTCACAGATTTTTTTCTATTTTTAGGTTTGTAAAACAACGATTATTCCCTGGTGGTCTGTGCATTGCCTGCTGTTTCTCATAGAAGGTATTCCCAAATGGACTCATTATAATTCCCCTTTTTGTAACAGCCAAATATGATAAATGAATATCGGCCCAAAATATGGGCCACATATCTGTTATCCACCATCAGCCATTAGATATTGATATCGGTATATTCAAATAATAAATATTGGTCGATCCCTACTTCCATCTCCACTCCCCTGATATCATTACGGTATTCCAAAGAAACAGGAACTTATGTTTATTCTCTTTTACGTTGATGTTTGAAAGAAAGCTCCTTTCACTCTGGTCTCATGAGCTGGCTTAATGACATGAGAGAGATAGAGAGAGAGGCTAGATATATGCATGGCACACGGTTCAAATCTGTGTTATTTAATATATTATGTGACATGTTATTAAACTCCCCTCCCCCCAGGTAATTTCAGTTGAAATGGCTGTTACTTCTGTGTGACTTTATTCAGCACTCAATGCGCTAGGAGTCATTAGCTGTGTCTGTAGCATATTACTGTAAAAACATCACCATCGGTTATCGTTCCTCTGAGACAACAGGCAACTGAGCCACGATGAGAAAAACATTGCAGTTTCACTGCGGGGCAAAATCATTCAGTCTGTCATTTTCATTTGCAGTGGAGCAGCAGCCACAACAGGGCAAAGTGAGCCTCGTAAAGTCAAATGCATCCAAACATCCCTCATGGCAGGTGCGCTGACAAGCACCGCTTCAGAGAAACAAAAATAATCCCTATCCATAGCAAACACTAACACACTTTTTACCAACACACTCACACACACACACTCACACTCCCCAGAAAGGCCAGCACACACTTTGTTAAAAAAACAAACTGTGCCGAAATGCTAATACAGACATAGTAACAGTAACACAATGTATACTGAGACAGTAACACAACCTCTACACACACATTACAGAAATAATTACACATCCCCCCACTCTCCACAGACTGTTGAAATCTTACTAAAAAAAGACACACACTCAAACCCAGTGGGAGCTTCTGCAGGCAGTAGAAATAGCCGTTTTTAGCCAGTAGAAATAGCCACCTTAAACTCAAACAGAGAGCAACCCCTTTGTTCCCATCCACAAGCACATTACAAATCAGGTTGTGTGTGTGTATGTGTGTTGTATGCCTGTGTGTGTACTTGTGTTTGTGCATCTGTTTGTGTGTGTGTGTGTGTGTGTGTGTGTGTGTGTGTGTGTGTGTGTGTGTGTACTTGTATTTGTGCATCTGAGAGTGAGAGTGAGAGTGAGAGTGAGAGTGAGAGTGAGAGTGAGAGTGAGTGAGTGAGTGAGTGAGTGAGTGAGTGAGTGAGTGAGTGAGTGAGTGAGTGAGTGAGAGAGTGAGAGAGTGAGAGAGTGAGTGAGTGAGTGAGTGAGTGAGTGAGTGAGTGAGTGAGTGAGTGAGTGAGTGAGTGAGTGAGTGAGTGAGTGAGTGAGTGAGTGAGTGAGTGAGTGAGTGAGTGAGTGAGTGAGTGAGTGAGTGAGTGAGTGAGTGAGTGAGTGAGTGAGTGAGTGAGTGAGTGAGTGAGTGAGTGAGTGAGTGAGTGAGTGAGTGAGTGAGTGAGTGAGTGAGTGAGTGAGTGAGTGAGTGATGTATGCCTGTGTGTGTACTTGTGTTTGTGCATCTGTTTGTGTGTGTGTGTGTGTGTGTGTGTGTGTGTGTGTGTGTGTACTTGTATTTGTATTTGTGCATCAGAGAGAGAGAGAGAGAGAGAGAGAGAGAGAGAGAGAGAGAGAGAGAGAGAGAGAGAGAGAGAGAGAGAGAGAGAGAGAGAGAGAGAGAGAGAGAGAGAGAGAGAGAGAGAGAGAGAGAGAGAGAGAGAGAGAGAGAGAGAGAGAGAGAGAGAGAGCATCTGACCCTAACAGCTGGTCCTATCCAGGCAAGGTGAGCGCATAAGAGGCCAGATCCCCCTGAAGGAGAGGCTTACGGTGGGTGACTCACAGGGCTGTCCTAAGCCTGATAGGACCAAACATGGGAGCAGTGCTGGAGGTGACACACACACACACACACACACACAGACACACACACACAAGCACACTCACACAAGCACACTCCTACACACACTCCTACACACACTCCTACACACACACACACACACACACACACACACACATACACACATACACACACACACACACACACACACACACACACACACACACTAGCACAGGGGCGCTCTGGACTGCCCAAGGGGGTCTGCCACTGCACAGGAGCTAGCGGGACAGATGTTCCTCTCTGAGGAGACTCCACTAAGTCACGGAGTTAGATATACTTCTACTCTCCAAGAGTACAGTTAGATATACTTCTACTCTGCAAGAGTAGAGTTAGATATACTTAAACTCTCCAAAGAGTAGAGTTAGATATACTTATATTCTCCCAAGAGTTGAGATAGATATACTTACTCCAAGAGTAGAGTTAGATATACGTATACTCTCCAAAGCCAGGGGACACCTTTACCCAGTCCTATCCTTCAAGGTTGGGATTATAAGACTAGAAGAGAGATCTGATGAATGTAGCTGAAGGCAGCCAGTGGACTGGGGAGTCTCTGGCCTCTCAGGTGGGTCAGTCGCCTCTCAGGTGGGTCAGTCGCCAGTCAGGAGTCAGGACTGATGTGTTGGCAGGGGCACAACTACACAATTATTGACGGGTATGCAACCTCAATACACACACACCAAAACAAAAACAGGAATATTGTCATTGGCATTTGGCCCAGACACAGGCGACGTGAGGCGACAGTGGGGCGACAGTGGTACAGTAGGTAGAGAAGTCGTTTAGTAATCAGAAGGTTGCTAGTTCGATTCCCTGTCGAAGCGTCCTTGAGCAAGACACTGAACCCCTAATTCCTCCTGATGTGCAGTGTGCCATCAGTGTAAATGTAAAAAAATGTGTATACATTGTAAGTCGCACATATGTAAGTCGCTTTGGATAAAAGCGTCTGCTAAATGACTAAATGTAAATGTAAATGTAAATGTAAATGAGGCGACACAACCGTCAGCCGTCGCCGCGGCTAGTTCTTTGGCTTTAGTTTGGTGCGTCTCTGGCTTAAGTGCCGCCGATGAACCACTGGGTGCCCATCCACAGCTGAGCATGAAGCAGCACATTTCCTGTGACGCTTTAAAGTCCCCCCCCCCCCCCCCCCCCCCCGTAGTGCGTAGCGCTGGGTAATGAAATATCTGTGAGAGAGGCTGACAGGCTGGGGTTGTGTGTGCCCACAGGCCATGGCACCGCTCCATATGAACTAAAGCTATCTCACCATCTCTCTCTCTGTCACCTTCCCCTTCGTGTCAAAGTCAAAACCAGCTCGGCTCTCTCAGACCTCAGACGCAGAGCTGTGCGCAGAGACGTCTCTCCACCAGCTTCCTCCTCTGCTCTATGAGGGAAACACAGCCTGGAACTGATATTGATTGCATTCAGAATCAAGAAATACAGTCAGCCTTGTCATACAGTGAGCAGTATGTAAAAAAACGAGGGTTGAAGGCACACTGCGTGCTTATGAAACCAGTTTCTAGTCCTCCTGCATCATGTATGATATGGCCTTGGTCACTAGATGAACGCTGGCCTTCCTTTTGACAAAGTTTTGACTTCTGATCGCAAGGCCTGTTTTTTTCCACAGTAGATATTTCTCATTAGTGTATTGCTCCGATCCCTCAGACTGACGCAGGCTTGCGTGTGTGTGTGTGTGTGTGTGTGTGTGTGTGTGTGTGTGTGTGTGTGTGTGTGTGTGTGTGTGTGTGTGTGTGTGTGTGTGTGTGTGTGTGTGTGTGTGTGTGTGTGTGTGTGTGTGTGTGTGTGTGTGTGTGTGTGTGTGTGTGTGTGTGTGTGTGTGGACTATCTGAGGGGATGACGTGAGAACAGAGACTGTGGAATGCACATGCGTGGAATGTAAGGACAGTACTTCTGTACCAACACACACACGCACACACACACAGACAAACGCACAGACACTGACAAACACACACACACAAACAACCACACACAGATCCTCCACTGGATCACAGGGCTTGTTTTGTCTGAATCCTCTGAAGCTGGCTGAGCCGGCCAGCTGATTTGGTGTGTGTGTGTGTGTGTGTGTGTGTGTGTGTGTGTGTGTGTGTGTGTGTGTGTGTGTGTGTGTGTGTGTGTGTGTGTGTGTGTGTGTGTGTGTGTGTGTGTGTGTGTGTGTGAAGTGCACCTCTCCTGTGTGTGTGTGTGTGTGAAGTGCACCTCCGGCTGTGCTCGGGCTGAGCAGCAAGAGACTGTCTGCAGGGGGACATGGGCCTGTGGACCCCCGGAGAAACACCAAGGCTGCACACACACACTCTAACACACCATACAGCACATTTGTGTCTGCACACACACACACACACACTCTAACACACCACACTCTAACACACCATGTGTGTCTGATATAGGCACCGTGTTGAACTGAGGACCACGTGCTGTACCTCTCTGCCGTCACCCTCTGCTCCTGTTTCTCATAGCAGTGCAGACGATAAGAGCAGTAAGCCCTCTCAGGGGATTAGCAGAGATTTGCACTGAGCTGCACAATATATGGAATATAATCAGAGAGAATGCTTTTGACCGGAGTAGACCCAGGTGTGAGACAGGGAGTGAGAATGCTTTTGACCGGAGGTGTGAGACAGGGAGTGAGAATGCTTTTGACCGGAGTAGACCCAGGTGTGAGACAGGGAGTGAGAATGCTTTTGACCCAGGTGTGAGACACAGGTGTGAGCCAGGTAGTGAGAATGCTTTTGGCCAGAGTAGACCCAGGTGTGAGACAGGGAGTGAGAATGCTTTTGACCGGAGGTGTGAGACAGGGAGTGAGAATGCTTTTGGCCAGAGTAGACCCAGGTGTGAGACCCAGGTGTGAGACACAGGTGTGAGACACAGGTGTGGGGTTGGGCCTGTCTGTGGGTCAGGAGTAGGCGTTGTGGTCAAATAAGAGATAGGATAAGAGGCTGTAGCTGAAAGGGATGGGAACCAGTGTACCGCAATCCCAAAGCACCAGACTCGTTGGTATGGCAGTCCGAGCACATACTCAACCGTAGTGATGGCACACCGTCACAACCAGTTTTGATTATAAGTGTGATTATAAGAGATTGGTGAGAAGGTTTGGGTGAGATTCTGTGTACAGACTCTATCACATGCTGAGATTGTAGATAGCTGCCGTGGGATGCTGCTGGGAGACTGTATTGCATAAGTGACCACGCAGAGATGGTGCCTGAGGATTGTTCAGTTTATAGATGGAGACTGTAATATATAAGTGACCACACAGAGATTTTGCCTGAGGATTGGTCAGTTTATAGATGGCTACTCCGGAACCATGTTTAGGGGTCAGTGAATGTGCTACTCAGAAGTCTAGTTCCTTTCTGTGTGTGTGTGTGTGTGTGTGTGTGTGTGTGTGTGTGTGTGTGTGTGTGTGTGTGTGTGTGTGTGTGTGTGTGTGTGTGTGTGTGTGTGTGTGTGTGTGTGTGTGTGTGTGTGTGTGTGTGTGTGTGTGTGCATATTATTGTGAGAGAGTGTGTGTGCGTGGTAGTGTCTGAGTGTGTATGATTGCGTTTGTAAATATGTATGTGTGTGTATGTGTGAGGATATTGCTCATCATGAGTCCTGCTCTGTGCAGTGGCCTGATAGCCCTCCCTGAAGGGGCCTTGGTACTGCTGGGTGAGTGTGTGTGTGTGGGAGTGTGTGAATACCCTCCCTGAAGGGGCCTTGGTACTGCTGGGTGTGTGTGTGTGTGTGTGTGTGTGTGTGTTTGTGTGTGTGTTTGTGTGGGTGTGTGTGAAAACTCTCCCTGAAGGGACCTTGGCATTGCTGGCCTCCATGGAATGTTCCAGCTGGCTGCTGAATGAAAGCCATCAGCTCAACACACCCCTCAGCTCCAGAATGTGTGTGTGTGTGTCTGTGTGTGAGAGAGAATTGTGTTGAGTGTGTCTGTGTGTACACGTTTGTGCCTGACAGGGCATTCATGTGTGTATGTGTTTGTCAGAACATGTGTGTGTGTGTGTGTGTGTGTGTGTGTGTGTGTGTTTGTGTGCCTTTGTTGCTGTGTGACAGAAGATTCCTGAGGGGTCTCTGCGTCCTTGTATTCTCCCTGTGAGGCGTGTTCTGGCTTCACAGTTTGCCCATGTTGACATCAAACACCTGCACTATGGACGCCATCCAAATTCTCCCTCCTTGGAACTAACCTCACTCTCACGTCCCCTGCAGAGTGTGTGTCCTGATAGGGTGTTCATCTTCGTAGTGTGTGTCATGTGTTGATGTTGTTCCTGCAGTGTGTTGCGTCGTGTGTGTTGCGGGGGTTTGGTCTCCATCTCGCCATATCATTCTGTGAGATTTTTCCGAAGTGTTTTCAGTCATATTAGTCCATATTAGTTGTCATCATCTTCATGCGCTCATAGATGCTGACCGCTGATGCTTCTATGCTGGCACAGTGTTCTGAGCAGACAGCAGTCATGTGATGTGTGACACGCTGTATCTCTGAGGCTAGAGGCTAGAGGCAGACACTTCCTCTGAATCAAGGCAGATACTAACTCTTAAAACAGACAAGGTATCCGGCCTTGGCAAGGTTCTGTTGGACCTGCAACAGGTCAGGTACGGGTGTGTTCCAGAATCCAATTCTGGTCTGGTGGTTCTGTCAGAGGAGAGAGAGAGAGAGAATTTGGATCTGTGTCACATCGGAGCTCGAACCCTTTACTGTCAGATCAGGAGCAGATCCCTTTACATGCTCATCAGGACTGTATCTGGACGAGAGTTTTGTGTGTGTGTGTGTGTGTGTGTGTGTGTGTGTGTGTGTGTGTGTGTGTGTGTGTGTTGTGTGTGTGTGTGTGTGTGTGTGTGTGTGTGTGTGTGTGTGTGTGTGTGTGTGTGTGTGTGTGTGTGTGTGTGTGTGTGTGTGTGTGTGTGTGTGTGTGTGTGTGTGTGTGTGTGTGAAGAGAGAGGCAGCATTTGGATCTGATGTGGCACATTAATCAGGTCTTTAGTCACAGCCATCATCTCTGCACCCCTCTGCCCCTGATTGTGTGTGTGGGGGGGGGGGGTGCAAGCAATGGCAGATGGGATTGAAGATGGATGACTGTCTCAGTAATCTTTAGCACGCTATCACCCAAGCTGTCAACACTCATGGAAACTCCACTCAATTACCTCTGCTGGGGCAAGCTAACCCATCATGACACGTCAGGTGCCCTCTAAGAGAGCATTCTAAAAGCATTGTTTGAAAATAGCCTCCTACTGTAAAATAGAGTTTTCTGAAAGACTGACAGAACATTCACTAAAACCTTTATTTCTCAGCCTCAGTAGCAGAAAGAAACATGAAATGAAAACCTTTCGAAAGCCTAAACATTAAGCTTTAACATATAGCCTTTGCCCTAATGTTCATTTAAATTTTGTTTTAATTAATAAACAAAACAAAAATCAGACAAAGTTGTGGCACTGTAAGAAAGTGGCACTGCAAGTAGGTAAGTGGCAGTGTACACTCCCTCCAGATCCTTCTCTTCTGAGGGAGTTTCTCACAGCCGTGCTCAAATGTGTCTTCCTCCAGATCCTTCTCTTCTGAGAGAGTTTCTCACAGCCGTGCTCAAATATGGCTCCCTCAGGTACGGTCGGTGGAGGAGCGCTCTTTGCCGTGACACGTTCCTGTGGCAGGTCCTGTTTCCGCTCTTTGTAGCGTCTCTCGTACTTGGCTGTGAATGTCTTTCCTCCAGCACCCCTTGCAGCGGTGTATGCATTGTAGCATCTGACAGCCAGTTAAAAGAAGAAGAAGAGCCTCCTCCACCATGTCTTTGAACAATGCTGGAACAGATAACCTCCAACCATCTGATCCACACCTTCCATGTGTTTGTGGTAGTCGGAGAGGCTGGCACTACACCCTCAGTGTGGTCGTTTCTCTTCACTGACCCTCTCAGTGGGATGAGAGGCATCAGACAGCACCATAATAGCTTTGGAGTCCTGCCAAAACACAAAATGTTCAGTTTTCTTTTTTTAGCCACTTTCAATTTGTGTTTGCCCAACCAAGCTTGCTTGCTCCCCTCAGTCCCTTTCTGCACAAACAGCGCCGCAGGAATCCAGTCCGTGGCTGTTCATGCGCTGGAAAAGCTCTGACCCCTGAGTAGAAGCGCTCCATGAAAATGGGGATTAGACCCATAGTAGGGTAAATCCATGACCACACGTTGAGCAGGAGCCTTCTCCTGTGTCCGCTGTGTAGACCTGTGTAGAGTTTGTTGACGTAGCCAGGGAGCTCTCTGCCATGTCCTACATCTTGAGACCCCATTTTGTTGGTTTGAGGGGGAGAGACTGATGGAAGGCGAGTCTTTCACCATGCTCTCTTCTCGGGTAAAGGTCGGATATTTAGCAGACGCTTTTATCCAAAGCGACTTACAGACAACCTGCAGAATTCAAATCAATTCAATTCGATTCGATTCGATTCGCACACGATACAGAGCCTGGATCTGGACCAATCAGGAACCAAACCCGGGTCAACTGCTTACAATGCTGTGACGCTAACTACTGTGCCACCACGTCCAATATCATCTTTTGTCATAAAGCCATTACCCTCATAGAGTGACTGAAATTGACTGGTGAAGTACTCGAGAAACCATCTTAGGTCTTGTTCAGACTGCCAGCCAAAAGCAAAAAAAATTAAAAGTTTCTCGTAGTGCATTTCACCTTCCCCACCATGCATTTCATGGGTCACAGGAATTGAAAACAATGACATGGTCTAAAACGTGCTGACATCGCATCCGGCCCTAAAGGGAAGAGCATGCAAATGCTGCACCTGGTGTTGGTGGGTTACAGAGGGCAGTGGTGATGCATTGATCACTGTATCCCCACACTCACATTAGGAAGGACCAAGAAGTGTTTCAAATCTCTAAGTATCTATTCTACCTTTAAACAAATCTTTTTGAATTCTTCAATTTGACAAGTACACTGGGGTACTTTTATCATTCGCAAACCCCCTGGAGTAGGAAGAATTAGTTTTAAGTATTTTTAAATGGCAAACTATTGGTTGCATGTGAAATGGGATTCACAGTAAGAGTGCAGTCACAAGAGGGCTTTCATTACTCACACGTGCATCTGCTGGTTGGGTCTCTGTCATGCTCATCTAGAGTAGTGAAGAACTGACAGCAGCCCACAGGAGGAGGAATTCTATTGAGCGTAGATCCAGATAGGCTTTACTAGAAATATCACATGGGAAGGAATTCTATTGAGTGTAGATCCAGATAGGCTATACTAGAAAATATTACATGGGGAGGAATTCTATTGAACATAGTTGCAGATGTACCAGACATATAGCCTGACGTTGTCATACTCATAATTCTA
>NW_024879786.1:0-22500 GCF_900700415.2 Clupea harengus | reverse complement strand
TAGTCCTGTGAGATGCCGCACGCACGCACGCACGCACGCACGCACGCACGCACGCACGCACGCACGCACGCACGCACGCACGCACGCACACACACACAATAGAGACTGAGGGCATCACCTTCACATTAGTAAACTAAATCTTGGCACTCATTATGGATGTATTTCAGTAATGCATCTGAAGTCATGTCTGTCTCTGCTGTTGGTTTATTGTAAAAGGAGGTTTTCTCTTCTTTGACCATCTAGGCTCAGTACTGCAGTGGAATTTATGTCAGCTGTCAGCTCACAGCGAGCTAATGAAGGCCTTTAAAGGGCCCCGGGAGTGTGTGTGTGTGTGTGTGTGTGTGTGTGTGTGTGTGTGTGTGTGTGTGTGTGTTTGTGTGTGTGTGTGTGTGTGTGTGTGTGGTGTATGTGTGTGCCCTGCTTGAGTTTGTGTGTGTTCTGACCCCCCCATTCCAGGAGTTGTCGGAGGAGCGTCACTCCCCCCCCCTCCTGGCGGTGAACGGCCCTGGGGAGGACAAACTCTTCCGCAGCAAGAGCGCAGACATGGAGCTGACGGTCGAGAAGGAGCGCATCAAGAAGATGCTCTCGGAAGGGTAAGGGAAGGAGAGAGAGAGAGAGAGAGAGAGAGAGAGTGAGAGAGTGGGTGGTACTTAAAGTACACGCTCATGCATTCGGTTAAGTATCTGTGTGTGTGCATGTTACAGTGTGGAGTGTCAAGGTAGGAGTATGTTCAGGCGTGTGTGCATCTGGAAATAGGAATGCCAGATGAACAAGCCTGTGTGTGTGTATCTCTGTGTGTTTGTGTGTGTGTGTGTGTGTGTGTGTGTGTGTGTCTACATCATCTGTGAAAGGTCTATCTCCATCACACACACAACCCACCCCCTCACCTGCTCTGGCCCCTATGATGCAGTACTCCAGGTGCTGTGAGTAAATCCATTCCTGCCATTTTGGGTCATCCATCTTAAGTGGTACAGCACTAATGAGTGAGGTCAGCTGGCTCAGGGTGCGACTGGAGCGAAGGACACGGCAGGACTTTTAGTCTCTGACCCAGGATCTGCCTCAGTAACAGAGAATCAGACAGACTCAGGGTGGTTACAGGGGCAGAGGTGAGGATCCAATCCAACTCCAGCCCAGAGCTCAGAGCCAGGACGGCTGTTTTACCCACAGAATCATCATCGGACGGTCTGCTGTTCATGTCACTGGAAATATGAGGTCGGATGACAGGACTGCTGAACCCTAACATTAGAGGAAAAAATTCTGTTCTTATATATTTTTTTCTTCTGTACGACATTGTTTGTGAAGCACGTTATGTGTTATAGTAATATATTTATAGTGATTCAAACCAAGATTAAGGTTTTACCATAAGACACATTTAAAAGCTGCCTCCTGGTGGTTTAGGTATGTTTGGAAGTGCTTTTATGAATATCTATAATACCTTTGTCGTCATAGTCATTATGTTCTCCCCTTGTGGACCTGACGTCTTTGGCTGGTGTGTGAATAGGGTGCAGGTTGGAGTGTATGGCTGGTGTGTGAATAGGGTGCAGGTTGGAGTGTAATTCATAATTAGTTCCTAACAGTCTTAGTCACACACAGACAGCCTCAGACCCATTCAGACCTCCATTAGTGTGATCAAAGCAGAGGAGAGAGAGGCTCTCACAGCCCATTTCCTGTGTTTCCTCTGTGGACAGCGTCTTTGCACTCCTAGCACTCTCCAATCACCTCCCTTACACACATTCAGACATTCACACATGTACACACTTGCTCTCACACACACACACACACACACACACACACACACACACATTCAGACATTCACACATGTACACACTTGCTTTCGCACACACACACACACACACACACACACACACACACACACACACACACACACACACACACACAGACAGACAGACGCACACATATACACACACACACACACTTATCTCTACAGCTCTTGCTTAGGTAATCAATTATAGATCCTAACGTCTGAGTCCAGTGGGACAAATGTAATTGCACCTAGTTGTTTCATCCCCAGGCTCTTTTCATTAGGTTGTAGTTCATGAAATAAACAAAACGATAAAAATGATTAATGATATACAGCATACACACACACACAAACACACACACAGTCTCTGGGTATCTCCTCACAGTGTGTGTTCGGTACATTATGAGAGTCATGGCGTGTTGAGATATGGGTTCCCATAGAGGCGTGCTGTGATATGGGTTCCCAGAAGTAGATGACTCCCCCTCTGACTGTGCTGTTTGCTCAGCGTCCCCCATGGCAACAGTGGCGATGCTTTTTTAAACAATACTTCATTGCAATGTTTCATCCTTCATGCTCCAGACAGCTGTTTTCTTCCCACATGTATACTGTTTCTATGAGTTCAATGAATAAACATATACATGACAGAGAATGATGCCAACCCATGGTGCCCATCACTCCTGCGGTGCTGCTGGTCTTCCTCCAGGTCCATCTGTGAGATCAACATGGAGGCAGAGCTGTTCACGCTCCAGGACAGCAACGCCAAGCTGGTGGCCGCCCTGCACGAGGCCAACACCAGCGTGGACCAGTGGAAGCAACAGCTGGCAGAGTACCAGGAGGAGACGGAGAGACTCAGAGAACAGGTGAGAGAGAGAGAGAGAGAGAGAGAGAGAGAGAGAGAGAGAGAGAGAGAGAGAGAGAGAGAGAGAGAGAGAGAGAGAGAGAGAGAGAGAGAGAGAGAGAGAGAGAGAGAGAGAGAGAGAGAGAGAGAGAGAGAGAGAGAGAGAGCGAGAGAGAGAAATAAAAATAAATGAATGAATGAGCATCAGGGTGGAGGCCTTGACAGTCTAGAATAATAATACCACTAAAGCGTGTCACTTGGAGAAGCCGGCTCTGGGGAGAGTGTGGCCCGGATCTGACCCAGATCCGCCAGGTGTGATTTTAAAATGGCTGCTTTATGGGATGTGAAATTCAATCTTACCTGCTGCCTGGAGAGCTGATATATATATATATATATATACGTACATATATATATATATATATATATACATACACAAAGATGACGAGGGAGACTATTAAGTGAGAAGAAGCAGGAAAGAGATAGAGGGGGGGGGGCTAGAGACACAGACACAGACACAGACACAGACACAGACACAGACACAGACACAGACACAGACACAGACACAGACACAGACACAGACACAGACACAGACACAGACACAGACACAGACACAGACACAGACACAGACACAGACACAGACACAGACACAGACACAGACACAGACACCTACCAGTTTCATATGAAAGCATGGAAGCATGTTTGTGTGGGGGGGGTAGGGGGTGCACTTACCTGTTAATCCTGAGATTTTCGGCAGTTTGCTGTTTATTAAAGCATTTTGCTTGTATTTTCACTCAGACTGCTGCCTGTTTCTCTGGAAAATTCATAGATTTTGTCAGGAAAACGATTTAAGCAGCTGCTGTTGTATCACCTCCAGGACTCCAGCAATCGCGCCTCGATATGCAGCAGGCAGTCGCTCCACACATAAGTTAAATGTGACTCCAAACCATTCCGCCCTCAGTGTGAATTAATAAGGCAGAAAGTCTTTCATCTGGTGTGTTCCAAATGTGGCAAATCGGCCATGAGAATCGTCTGTAGTGTTAGTTTAGTTACCGTGGTGACGTGAGCAGGGAGAGCGGGGCACCAGGCTCTGTGTCAGCCTCACTAAAGGTTATTGGTGCTGCAAAGTCAGACAGGTGGCACCACAAAGTAGGCCACCTCTCCGGGGGATTCGGGGGGGGGGGGTTCAGGACGGAGATCTGTACAACTGTTGCCCCACTTCCACAAGACAAATGACCAGAGGGAGTCTGAGATTTTTTGGGGATCATATTCTCTCACCCCACCCCCCCCCTCACACACATGGCCCTCTCCCCCAATGATAGGCCTGTACAACTGTGTAATACCCGTCTCTCATGACAAATGTCAGAGTTCTAGAAGTATCCCCATTGATCCACTCAATATGTCACTCTAGCGGAACACTCTGAAATTCTAGAAGAGTACTAATCTCTTGCTGCATTCTTTGGTCTTCCATGCTAAGGAAGAACACTTAAGTAGTGCACTAAAGAAGAACACTCAGCAGTGTACAAAAGAAGCAGTGAACTCAGTAGTGCGCTAAAGAAGAACACTCATTACACTGTGTCTCTCCCATACTCATGTTAGACTCTGTTCAGCTTTGCAGTTGCTAGTTATTCTCCATTGTGTGTAACTGGATATGGTTTTGTCTCACTAGATTAGCATGCCTTTTTAGTCATCATTCTGAGGTAAAAATGCTCTACATCAGAATAGGGAATAGTTTGAAAGGCAGATTGTTTGATATGGGCCGCCAGTCTGGCTGGTGATGCCATGTTGATTGCAGTGTGTGAGCAGGCTGGAGAGATGGGTAGATGACCCCATGATAATTGCGACGTGACCCCCCCCCTGCGCTCTTATCTCCTAGTCTGGTGAGGTGTGCCGAGACACGTTTCCTCCTGCCAGGGCTGCCCTGGGCTCACGCCTCTCTGTGTGCCTGGGAGCCCCAGAGCAGGCAGGCAGGCAGGAACATGTCTGACAGGCAGCCATAAGAGACGCAGCACTGCATGGTCCTGTCACTGCTCCGCCAATCACGCGCCTCGGAGACGCAAGCGAGCACTGCAGCCTCCCGCCAAGAATCCTGTGAGGGATGAACAGACACCCATGAATCTATATGAACAGAGACCATATGAATCTATATGAATCTATATGAACAGATACCTTATGAATCTATATGAACAGAGACCATATGAATCTATATGAACAGATACTGTTAATGTGTGAGAGTAGAAAGAAAATAAAGATTGGGAAAAGGAAGGAGAGACAGAAAAATAAGACAAAAGGAAACAAAGAAAGAAAGAGAGAGAGAGAACATACAGCACCCTAAAGCACTCATTGTTAATCTCTGCTTCCTCCTCCTAATTATTCCCTTGGTGGTTATTGTACATGTTAAATACTGTTTTCAACCTTCTTGTCTTAGTAGCGGAACTGAAACAATGGCCTTCTGCTCAATACAAACAGAGCTCCTCTCTCTGTCTTCCTTGTGTGGGTGTCTCTCTCTCCTCCCTCGTTGTCTTCCTCTTCATCTCTCTTTCCCTCTTCTATTGTATCCATGTCTCTATCCTTGCTTTTCCCTCTCTTCCATTGTATATGGATCTCTGTTCTGTCTCTCTCTAATCTCTCTAATCTCTCTTATTGTCTGTGTCTCTCCGTCCCTCCCTCTCTTTTCTGTCCTTCCTATTGTCTATCTCTCCTTGTGTGTCTTGCCTCTCATATTATTGTCCTCACTCTTTCTCTCTATCTCCTGTCTGCTCTGACTGTGTGTGTGTGTGTGTGTGTGCAGGTGACAGAGCTGGAGACCCAGGTTGGCCGGCCGGAGCCTGGTGAGACTGGCAGAGACAACCTGAGCCAATCTCTGGAGGAGCTGGAGGCGCTGCTCAAGGTTAAAGATGAGGTAACGCCCCGCAAACCAATGGCTGCCAGCAGCGCCACCTCAGTGCCCACTCAGGACTCTTTTAGGGACGTGTGCCATGCCCACTCAGTCAGGACTCGTTTAGGGACCTCAGAGAGGGAGGGGGTACAGGAGAGAGAGGGGGAGAGAGGCACAAAGAGAAAGAGAGAGAGAGAGAGAGAGAGAGAGAGAGAGAGAGAGAGAGAGAGAGAGAGAGAATGGGGTACAGGGAGAAAGAGGGGGAGAGAAGAGAAAGATGCAGAGAGAGAGGGAGTGAGGAAGAGAGAGCGAGAGAGGCACAAAGAGAAAAAGAGAGAGAGAGAGAGAGAGAATGGGGTACAGGGAGAGAGAGGGGGAGAGAAAGATGCAGAGAGGGAGAGCGAGCGATAGGCACAAAGAGAAAGAGAGAGAGAGAAAATGGGGCACAGGGAGAGAGAGGGGGAGAGATAAAGTGAAACAGAGAGAGAATGGGGTACGGGGAGAATGGGGTACGGGGAGAGAGAGAGAGAGAGAGAGAGAGAGAGAGAGAGAATGGGGTACAGGGAGAGAGAGAGGCATAAAGAGAAAAATAGAATGGAGTACAAAGAGAGAGAGAGGGAAAGAAAGATGCAGAGAGAGGGAGAGAGAGAAAGAGAATGTTGTGAAACAGAGAGAGAAGACTATAATCAATCTTCTGCACGTTGTTCTCAGTTTTATGAAACACATTTAGAGTCTCTCTCCGATGCTCTCTGCCCCCTGTGGGAACTTCTTCAGTCATTAACATTTTTACTAATTTACCCACGAGAGCCTGCTGGCCAAAGAAACACGCAGACACTTTGATCGCAGCAGCGCTGAGTAAACCTCACTCTGAGGAGCCACATAAAGCAACATCACTGGTTTTATCACTGATGTATTACCAAACATGTTATTGGCCTGGGATGAAACACTGATTGTTTATAACAAGCCATCTTGCTCTCGTGTTTCATCAAAGCATAGGCTTTTAAAATAGCGTGTTAGCATTGTGACGTGCCCTGACTTGGCCTAATTAGTGAAATGGGAGAGCACTTCTCCCTGTGACTGCTCCAGATGATGAGGTGTTAGCGTAGCTTCAGTGATGAGATTCATTGCCCCCTCTACTCTCACCATGATACAGGCTGAGGCCACGCGAGGTGCTGGAAAGGGTAATCAGCCATGCTGGGGGGAAAGGCGCTAAGTCATATTTAATTTAGGCAGACAGTGCATCTCAGAGTCAGCTATTATGTGGATGTGGTAAATAATGGAAGGCATTCTTCCCCTCACCCACGTGCAAAGGAGGCTTAGTTGGGACGCTGTGCTTAGTGTTTGTCATTGAAAATAAAAACCTTGACTAGGTCATTGAAGTGGAATAGTGAGCTGACATTCATTCTCACACTGGTTGATATTATCTGTAGCAAACTGGTGGGAACTGTTAAAAGTGCAGCCACACGATATGAAGTATTACATTTGTTCTGTTTTTTTTTTTTTGTAGGAAATCCACAATCTGCAGAGCAAGAAATCGGATTTCAATGAGCTGGAAAAGGAGAGGGAGGAGGCCACAGAGAGACTGCAGGTGAGTCTGAGGTAGCAGGAGCTCCAGTGACAGGCTATCAGGCGCTCACCTGCTAGCACACTCAACGCATGCTAATGCAGGCTTCACAGATGCTCCCACTCCTCCACAAACAGACATGTCATCATTTAAACCCCCTGGGACTGGGACGCTCTCTCATTTGTATGTAAATGTATGGATGAACGTAAAGAGAGATGGAGAGGCCGTAACGAACCCCACAGCGTGAGCCTCTTACTGAGAGGGAGGCCGATGTGGGTTTTAATCATGCAGACGTCGCGGCTTGTTTTCACCAAACACTACCCCAGTAATGGAGGAATCAGAAACACTTCAGGCAACAAAGACAATATGAATGGATCTGACCTGGTCTGGCCCCCTGATTTAGCACCCTAGTCACGTTTACCAATCTAGGGAACGTCCTGGTGCAACAGTGGCTTTAATAATAATTGTCAGGTTTTAATGGCACACACGACACACTGCAACACACACGTGCATTTATGGAGGTGACACAGGACACACACACGCACACGCAGTGGGCAGCTTGTAAGCGCCCGGGGACCAAGTGAACCGTCCGTCTTGGACAGGAGTGTTCTGTTGGGGTTATTAGTGGAGGAAACCCCTTGTGAACACGGGGAGAACATGCAAACTCCACACAGAGATAGCCCACCTGAACACTGAAGGTCCGGGGGGGACCTGCCCCCAGAGCCAACAGCGCCCCATGCGGGAATCGAATCCATGACCTTCTTGCTGTGAGGCGGCAGTGCAAGCACCTGAGCCACCGTGCCACATTAAACATGTTATATAAATGTTATAAGCACTGTGGTGCTTAGAGAAGACAGCAGATGACTCTGCCTAGCCTGGTCTGCTGTTATGTAGGTAGTGCTAAGTTAATCAAATGACAGATTTACAAAACATAGACTCACCCGCTCTCTAATGTACAGTTCCACGCCACTTTAGAGTTTAGCTGATATAGGCACTCCTAATGATTTAAGGAGTGTGCAGTGAGTGATCTGTGTGGTTGTTTTTCTACTGCCCTACATATATATGATGTGCTATATTATACACTATACTATATAACTGAATTATAGTTAATTCTGTGTTATAAGAGAGATCCTGGAGCTCAGCCGAGTTCGATACTGAAGGAGCTCACATACTGATTTATATGTGCTGTACTGTACTCTAAGTCACTTGGGATAAATAAATGCATCTAAATGTAAATCACAGGAGTAGAGGGGTAAACAAAGAGGAAAACCCAACAGGATGCGAGAAGACAGGAGAGGGAGAACCGGAAATATGTAATACAAAATGAATTATTACTGATATGCTTGAATGAAATAGTAGGTATGGACATCACATAAGTGGGTGCTTGGTTGATGCCAGTGTCTGATGCCAGAATTAGCTGACATATACTGTACAGGATTTCATTAATGAAGAGTGATTAAATTAAATTAAATAAAATGAAATGTAAATGCAATGCAAATGGTATTGTTTTGGCTCTTCTTTGGGTGCTTGGAACAGGTCCATTCCAGGACAGGGCCAGATCAGGGCCGGATCTTAATCAGACTTCACTATCTGAATGCCTTTGTTGGTAGTGTTTTGCTGCAGACGTGTGCTAACTTTAAATTTGGATTAATACTTAAGCCTAAACTTTATTGTTACTAAGTGATTCATGGTCCACGATATACTGTAGTACTGCCTCGACTTGATTTGATTTGAGACCTCTGTTAGTAACCTTTCTGGTTCTTTGGGTTCTAGGACCTGGAGGTGCAGAACGCAGATCTGGAGCAGCGCGTGCAGGCGGCGGAAGAGACTCTGGCATCCTCGCGGGACGAGCATGACCAGGCGGAGAGCGAGGTGCGACGCATCATCGGCATCCTGGACCTGAAGATCGGCGACCTCAATGACATCCGGCAGAGCCTAGCCAAGCTCGTCGACAAGTAGGCCTCGCCTCGGAGCCGAAGAGAGCGGACAAATGCTCAGCTCAGGACATATCTGCTTAGACTGGGATGGGGAGGGGGGCGACACACGACAGCGTGTGTCTCCCCCCCCCTCAATACACACACACACACACACACACACACACACACACACAAAAGCTATGTGCTTCTTGTTTCTAGTGGATCTGTGGTATTAGGGTAGGCTGCATTACCAATCTCAATAGCTTTTTCATCAATGTTTACTTTATCTTCTTTTAGAGCTGATATATGGGAAGACTGTCTGTTACATTTTGAATGCTACATCAATATTGAGCTGTTTTTATGTGTACTTCATGATGTGTTAAATCATGGTGATGTGGGGCGAAGCTGAAGGAGAGCTCTATACAGCATCATGTGAGGTTATGAGTATTATTTAAGTATCATAGTTAGGTGACATGTTCTGTACTTTATATGCATGATTGCATCATCATTATCATCTCTGTTCAAGTCTGACTCGGAGAAGGAGAACGTCTGTCCACTTTCCCCTCGCACCAGCAGAAGGCTGCACAGGACAGGGGCAGTACGTCGAGTAAGATGTAGAGTCAGTTAGTAAAACTCCTGGCTGATGGTGCGTAAGGGGCTTGCTGGCGTACATATCAACGTTGTGAGTTTGAGTTTCACAGAGGCCGGGGTGTACTGTACAAGTCCAAGAGGAGTTTCCCTTTCTACTCATTTCTTTGTTGTTGTTCCTGAGATGTACTGGAATAAGCACACCATCTGGGAATAACGTGTGCAGTGTTTAAAAGAGGACATGAAAGTGCTGAGTACAGAAGGATGCGTTCTCAAGAGGACGTATTGAGGACAGTGCTGCCTCGCACAGCACCAGAAATAGCATGCCGTCCGTCAAACAGACTGAATGCTGGACTCAGGGAGAGGTCAGGTGGTATCTCTGGCACAGGATGTGATGTCATAAAAGGTAACTGTGTCTTTGAACTGGTTTTGCCTCAGTGACAGCTCTACCCGTGTGATGGGCGGGTAGCCGTCTCTCACACTTTTGGTGTGAGACACATGCTTTTATGTCCTGTCTTATGCTAGCATGAAAAATACAATTCCATTGACTTCAATGCAGCTCACCTATTCACGTCTCAAGTCAGCCTTGAAAGTTGGCAACTCTGTGATGGTTTGTCTCTGTCCACACCCTGATGACAATCCCCTACTACCACTAGTAGCTGACCCTGGCAAGGATCCTGTCCAGGTCAGGGTGTGTTTAAGACCCTTTAAGGACCGGCAAACACCTGTTTACATGTTAAAGATGTAAGAACAGTGGCAACTTTGGCTGCTTCACTGCTGCATGTTTAGCTCGAAGGAGCTTTAAAGAAAATGGCAAATCAGATATTTTTACGCAACCCTCCTAATTGGAACTCGGAACGGAGTATGTCATTCTGTATTTCAAAACAAAGACGACATTGTGACGCAGATGATTCAAGATGTGACTGGACCATGGTAACACCCCATTTCTAAGAGAATCGCTTGCAAACTGCAAGCAAAGGACACACTTTATTTTGCACACCAGGAGTGAATCGTTTAAGACAGGCACTATCAATACAACCCCAGCTCATCTCGAACAAATAAACAGAAAAAAAGTTCACTTTTGCTTCAGTGGTTTGTTAAACTGACGTCTCATATCTGGTTTACAACTGATACAGATACCTCAGCCTGCTGTCTCAGTAGTGCTCTAACGTGCTGCTAGCAATATTGAACGATCTGCTAGACTGCAGCCACTATGGACTACAGGACACCAACGCTTTTTAAAGTCACCTAGAGCAAAATGTTGACAGAGCACACCAAACTAAAGTGATGAGATTTGGACATGCATTACTGGAGCTTATGATTTACAAATAAACTTTGTACTCTGGAGATCAAACTGCTTCATCAACTCCTTCCTAGTTTGCAGAGGGGTAATCCATATTTGTTTTTCCCCAACCAGTCATGAATCTCTATCTATTGAAGTTATGCATAAACACGGCTGAAACTTTATCGTTATCAATGTACATAAACCAAGTGATTGATTTAAAAGTGAGTTATGAAAGAGCCCAGTGTCTTGTGTCACACGTGTTCATCTGAGCATAGCTCGGCTTCTAGGCTCATTCCTGAGGGCTTACAGCAGTTCTTCACGTCATTTTCTACAGCTCAAGATGGCTTCAGACTCTGGCCCAGCTATGGGACAGACCCATCGTGATGTCAACCGTTGACAGCGAGAAAAACTGCCAGGGAAAGTTCAACTGAAGATCTGAAGATAGAGATTAAGTAATCTAAACTTCCAGGTTGTAGTTACACCATCATGACAAAACCCCTTTGATTTTGTATCTGCAGCCTGTTTACCAGTTATGCAAATTAAACCATGTTCTGATAACTGAGCTATTGTCGATTTAATCTCTACTACAAACTAACCAAGAGGTAAGCAGAGGGGGTGGGTGGGGAATCACAACAACACAACAATTTTGTTTTTCTCAACATTTATTTAACCAACTAATGCAAACTGCATAGGGCCAAGAGAACAGCGCGGAGCGTCTACTTCAGCTTCTTCTTGGGGCGCAGGTTGTTGGTGTGGCCACACTTCTTCTTGCGGCAGTTGACGGCGCGGGGGTGAAGGCGAGCATAGCACCTGCAGAACAAAAGGAACCAAGGTCAAAGTGAGGGTCAGAGAAGGCTGCGCTTTTGAGATGAACACACCACTGTAAACCAGCAACCCCGCAGCACGTGGCAGGCTTCCAAAGCCGTTGCCTTAGAAACAGGGCTAGTAAAGCTGTAACCTACAGACACATCACCAGAAACGCGCTCCATCTGAGCGTGATTTATTCCACCCACATGACTGTATAGCTCTACATCGCAGAATAGGGCCTCGTAGCATTACTCGGGTCACACTGGTGCATGATGCAACAATAGGTTTGGAGCATTTCCATCTCAAGCAAGAGATCCTTCACTGCACCTACGCATATATTCTACATGTCAAATTTGACAGGAAAGTGTTTTTCTTATTACTCTTGACCTGGAATACTTCACTTTGACATGTAGGGATTTCCATGTACATTAATGCAGCATTACATTTCATAGTGAAAATCCAAGTCTATAATCTTGTGAAGTATTGAAGAGTCATTACCACACGAGATGCCGTGAAGATGGATGCTAGCACACACAATGTCTTATTATGTAGTAAGGACACGGCACAACACTTTCATGAGGAGACTAGACACTCACTTGCGGCAGATCATCTTGTCGCAGTTATACTTCTGGGCCAGTTGCCTCAGAGAAGGCTCAATGATGCCTCCTCGCAGGCGGAGCACAAGGTGCAGAGTAGACTCTGACAAACAAAAAAACAGACACCTGCATTAGCCAAGTCATGATTTCCACATTGGCCCTAAGGTCCAAAGCCTTAGACTCATGGTGGATATTTTAAGAAAAAACAACTTCAAGGACTTTTCTATTACCCATTTCAAATACATTTACTTTATATTCTATCCCATCATCATTTTAACACACATTTGTCATCAGCCTGTTCCCCAAAAACTAACTAGGACCTTACAACAACAATAAACCTTAAGACTTTATAATCAATTAATGGTCCAAGAATTAACTGGGACCTTACAGCACCCATCTTAAGATTTTAACTCAATTAATGGCATTCTATGTAGAGCTCAAGAGCATAACATTTGGTTTTGTTAGGTTGTTTGAATACTCAATACAAACACAAATTCAGTTAAATCTAGATAACATTGGTCTATCCGTAGATCAGAGTAGCCCAGCAGTACTAAAAAAAAGCCTCCTCTCGCAGAGTTGAATAGTCACCTTTTTGAATGTTGTAGTCTGACAGTGTGCGGCCATCCTCGAGCTGTTTGCCAGCGAAGATCAGACGCTGCTGATCAGGAGGGATACCTAGAGAAAGACAACTTTCGTTAATGACAACTGTTCATTTTACCGGTGACAATAAGTTCCTAGTTAAGTTCGTTGCTAGACCCCGATTAATAACATAACTTACCTTCTTTGTCCTGGATTTTTGCCTTGACATTTTCGATGGTATCACTGGGTTCCACCTCAAGGGTGATGGTCTTCCCCGTTAACGTTTTCACAAAGATCTGCATCTTTGCAAACTCTGAAATACAAGACGATAAATACATGCTCATCAAGCCTACTCAATTAAGCATTTTAGTGACCGCCATGTAACGTCACATTCCACCATTAGCCTTTTAGTACTATAAATTAATTAGGCAAACCAACTTCTTCAAGGCAATGTGAGCTACTTATTAGCATGCTGACTGCCGTCAAATGTTAGCTTAGCCAACCAGTTAATAATGTTACTTGTACCACGAGCTGAGAATATAAATCCCAGCCGCAAATTTAGTTTGACAAATGTGATAATTTGCTACACAGACATTTACTCTGTATGAAAATGATTGCTCGCTGTTGAATTCCGACTTTTGTCGCTAATCATCAAACTCCACATGGTTAGCAAACTAGCTATCCGCCATACCAACTAGCTACTTCCAAGAGGCCTTTGCCACATGCATTCTACGACATAAAGTTATGACGTTTTACAACACAAAATTCATTTTCGGTAGTACATTTAATGCTTCATTAATGACAATCAAATTGCTATGACCCAAAGCGAATAAATAAAGACTAATTTTCGCTAGGAAATGCTATTTTAACCGAAATATCATGGACATGAAAGAGCACCCACCCGTCGGACTGCTTAGCCTGAACGAAAAGAGGCCGTCCAAACCGGAAGGGCATATATTTACATCACATCCTCCACGAATGAATTCCTCAGTGAACGTGAAGTAAAGATTTAACTCATTTTACTAACTTGACCGCTGTCCAGTGACTCTGACTGGTTGACAAAAATTGAATTTTTTTTCTAAAGCAATGTATATCCAGCATATCAATGCAAGATGTTTTAGAATCTACACGTAAAATCTATATATTCGGCTGATGATGACTATGAATATATCGCCATCTAGCCGTGACACGAAGAAACAACACGAGAGGAAGAGTCCTAATTAGTGTATTTTAATTAACCACTTGACTCATGTTTACCAAATCTACCCAACAGATTGCTTTTTGCTTGTTTGAAAATTGATTTTTTTAGTGGTTATACTTGCCAAAAATGGCAAGATAGGGCAACAGACAAATTATTAAATGCACTGTTGATAAATAATTAATTAGTCTACTTAGCAACAGAGAATGCAACAAAGAGGCTCAGCCACAACTTGCGAACAAGGACGGTACATATTAATTTTCAGTTTTCACTGCTGTACGATTAAAGCTTTTCACTTTTCTCTTTTGATAAATGTTATAACTAGTTACACAGTCTGATATGACAAGCCAAATTATGTAGTTTTGCTAGACTATTCTTTTGACAGACGTTGGCTGATTTAGGTCATATCTTTTACGTACGAATGAAAGAAAGGCTATTTATCGTCCATCTTTTATACACATTATCAGTGTTCCATGTGTAAATTGAATCGTAGGCTTGCTCCGTTATTTTATATCTCAGGGAGAAACATTTTGTTTCAACCAGTCATTGGTCAGAGGCGTTTCTGTCCTGATAACATGGGCTACCTAAGAGCAAACCACGGACAGGGAGGAAAAACGTTTGTTAAATGTATAGAAAACTACAAAATATTAGTTAAGAGGCTACCTTTCTAGCCCAATACCGTTCTTCGTTAAACAAACGAGTTTTTTTACCCATGCACATTTAAGCAGATAGTCGTAAGCCAAAAGGTGTTTTCCAAGGAGTATGGCAGAAGATGTTTTATGCTGTGTGACTCAGAGTTGGCCTTCATGTGGGAGTTTTTGCCACATGCTTGATTCTTTTTTCATATAAAGCTGATATCTCATAAATAATTTTCTGTAATTCTTGGATTAGTTTACAGCAATTTATTGAGATAGTGGCATGTTTAGAGGTTAAATGCCTGTCCCCTGTAGTTGAACTTCCATGAACTTGGGCAGTTTTGTATTTACATACAGGAGAGCTACTATCAAACCATGGCAGCATTTATTATTACACTCAGTACATGCCTCTCTCCCACTAAGTAATATCTAGTTATTAATGCCATGCAAGCACCAAGAGTGTTATAAGAGGATAATGGCGCTCTGAAGAATGCCAATTACGATGTGAACCCTAGTGTGATTGTGCAGTAATACGAGAACAAGTACTTTATGGTAGTTATTTTACTGTGTTCTGCGTTAGTTGTAGGCAAAAAGCCAAAGGCCACCATGATTTGAGCACATTTGTAGTCTATAGTCTATATACCTGTAATGCCATGGAAGACTGCACTCAGACAAATGACATCACTTCATCTGTGACATCACATTCATTCCATTCTATTTCAGAAGGGATTAGGAAATGCCTGGACAGCAGCAAAACCAGCTGATTTCAATGTGAAATAAGCAAATTAAGTTCACTGCAACGTGCTCTCCCCGGACAATGAGATGTCTGTCATCACAGGCACATTGATTCCAGCTCAGCCCACAGGGATAGACTTCCTGAAGTCATCCAATACCCTGATAGTGACAGACAACTATGGTGTCACCACAGACCAGATCTACCTCACCACCTTCAAGAAGGACTTCAGGACCTCCGGCCACCTCCCCAAATGTGGCAGTCTTCCCTGCCCCAAGCCCGCCCAGATGCAGCACAAGGACCGCTCCATCCTGGAGCGCTGCCCTGAGGCCCTGAGCTCATACACACGCCCCCAGCTGCAGGCCATCCACCGCATACCAGCCTGGGCCAAGCTGTGCACCAACCTGAGAATGCACGCGGACCGGCGCCAGGCCACCTTCTGCACCACCCAGGCTGAGGGTTACAAGCGGCACCCCTCCCACTCCGCCGCCAAGCTTGCACGCCCCACCGTGGCTATTCAGAAATGCACCGGAGATCGGAAGCTGCCCCAGACCACACACAGAGAGACTTTCCCTGCCTTCATAGCGCTGCCTGTGGTCAAAGCACCGGTCAAACACCTCGGTCAGTGCTCAGTTTTTACAAATCATGGGGCATCTATACACCCAGTACTCACATGCAGGCAGATGTTCGTGTTGCAATTCTATGTACTGTTGAACAGTGATTGTTGATGATTATTTTATGATTCCTCAAAATAATGCATAATGTTCTTGGGGACTCTCAGGGCTCCTTTGACATGGATAAGACTTTAACATATTATTATAGCTTACTCTGAATGCAAACCACTTCATTGAATGTGTGTTGATAAGGAGGAGAGCCGACCATCAGCGGAGACTATGACAGGCTGTACTTTAGCACCCATCACAAGGACACCTTCCAGGGCAGATGGGCCCCCCCTCTTGCTCCAGTGGAGAAGGTAGGTTAACTCAAAACACTCCTGGTTATAAAACTATTAGTCTGTTCAAAAGGCCTGTGCTAACTAAACACACCTCACCGTCTTGTAAAGTTGTTAGTCTGTTTAGTAGCCCTGTGCTAACTAAACACACCTCACCGTCTTGTAAAGTTGTTAGTCTGTTTAGTAGCCCTGTGCTAACTAAACACACCTCACCTGCTTGTAAAGTTGTTAGTCTGTTTAGTAGCCCTGTGCTAACTAAACACACCTCACCTGCTTGTAAAGTTGTTAGTCTGTTTAGTAGCCCTGCACTGCCATTTATTGTCTCCCAGACAGAGAGCTAACACAATGGAGACCAGGTGCATAAAGTCACTAGTTGCTACAGGGCGTTTTTTCAGAGTCAGTGTTTGGATTTAAAAGTAAGACCGTACACCCTTCCTGCCATTATAAGGTGAACTTATTGTGCAGTAGTAGTTCATGAAGACCCAGAGATGGGTAGAGTAAGCAAAAGCTCAAGTAAAACTATTGTTACTTTATAATAATAATTACTTGAAGTACAAGTAAAAGGACTCATCAAAATAATGCCTAAAATGAGTAAAAATGCATCTAATAAAATAAATCTTAGGCAGTGAGTAAGTTCAGATGATGATGATAAATGTTACACCTATTAGGCATATGTAATATATTCTAATGTGGGGTTATGCCAAAAATCTCAAAATAAAAAAATGCTTGTCTGATAAACACAACATAACATAGCCATCTGCAAATTCAAGTACTAAATGACAATCCACTGAATAATAATACAAAAAAGTTGTAGGTGGCCACCGTAAAGAGGGGTATTCAGTTGGCTGCAAATGCAGCAACCTCACCACTAGATGCCACTAAATCCTACACAATGCACCTTTAAATAATGCTTGCATTTTATGAAAGCTTGAGGGCTCTCTGTTGGTGTATTCTGGTAGATTTTGTGAAACACACAAATGAAAATGACAGCAATATTACTACAGGGAAACAGAATAACATGTGAGCTGCCACATCACTGTAATAAACAGCATTCCAAATTCAAAACGGCTTAAAACCATCACCCTTTGCTCTCTTAAAGTTCATAATTTTACCTCTTCTCAACAAAATGTGAAGTGTGATCCCTCAGCAGTAGCAGATGATCACTATACGGTTACTGCGGATCAGATTTGGAAATGAAAGCAGTGCACAGGAAATAATGACAAAACTGTGTTGAACAAACTATACAAGAACACACACATATTGATAGACTGAGACATCTCTATCATTACATTACATTACATTAGTCAGCATCTCTTCCACAGGGATAGGGGTGCACAGGTAGGCTATCACAAAACTGTGCTTTCTCTGTGTCTCAAAAATACAGCGCTTTGTTCATCAATACATTTTATGTAGGCATAAAGGCAATCTAGAGACACACACCGTTCCCATTCAAGACCATTGAATCGAACAAAATGCAGCACACATCATCCTTAGCATACCACTAGAGGGCACTTTTGTCCAAAGCGACCTACTTTGGCATCCTGGCCGGCAAACTACACTAACGTCAATGTCAACAGCTCTGGCACTGACAGTTGTTGTTGGTCAGACCATTCACACAGGTGTGCAGATCCCAAAAGCACAGATACTAACTATGTTAGCAACTTACATTAACAGTCGTTAAGCAACACAGGTTTTTTTTCCAAAATCAAAGTTTGGACTAACTACTGGTTGGTAAATTGTGTTTCTTTGTTGGACATGAGCCCACCCTTATCCAGACAGCAGCTGTTTCTGGCCTGGCCAGAGGTATGCCAGATCAGAACCAGAGCTGTCCTGGTGTCAGCTGCAGGCTGGGTAGGAACTCCTCAAACGCTGAGACCCGTGGCTGGAATGCCTGCAGTGCGTTTAGATATGAAGTTGCTGGTGCTCTGAAAAACATCCCTGAGGTGATAAGTCCTGTGTACACTGTCATTCCCTGGCTCAGCATTTCCGCTCCTCTCTGGCGATGGGTGACCCAGACAAGCTGGTGGAGAGGGAGACCACGCATGCTGCCACCTTCGGGCCCCCCGAGCCCCCCCGGTATGTGTCCCACACGTGTTGTATTTCAAATCACTTCAGTGGATCCACACGGGTCAGGATGGGTGGGGCCTATTTTCTTTTCCTGCCTATGTGTGTTTTTGTTTCTGCCCGAGGAGCCCCACTGTAAGCACCTCTGATCCTGCATAATGGTGTCTTATTTTTCAACAGGCCGGAGGGAGCGATGGTGCGACTAAAGGTTAATCTTGGGGACAGTGAAAACAAATGGGTGTCGACCACAGCTGATGCGTATCGCAGGGTTAAGACAGGTAGCCTGTGAAGCAAGGTGGCAGTATCTTGATTAGTTTAGAGGGCAAGACACAAAAGTGACATACAGTATAAGAAATAAACACGAGAGTACGTGGTTGGTGTGTGTATATGCATGTGTGTGTGCTTGTGTGTTTGTGAGTACATGCATGCGTAAGTGTATTTGCAGCCACTGTACCCTACTGGCTGTATGTGTGCATGTGAGTGTGAGCAAGTGTGTGTACTTGAATGGAGCTGCATTTCTGTGTGTATGCGCATATGTCTTTAAGTGCTAAGGTTTAGCATATGGGTCCGTGCATATTATGTATCTGCGTGTTTATGAGTATTTATGACCTATGGGTGAGTCCAAGCACTTCCATGTGTCTGCCTATGTGTTTGCATATGCCTCTGTGTGTGTATGTATCCATCTGTGTGTGTGTGTGTGTATGTGTGTGTTAGAGGGTGTGCGGCATGTGCAGAAGATTCCGACCCAGAGTTCTATACCCAGGGGAGATTTAGACCCACAGCGGAACCAGGCCCGAATGATGGCCACCACAAACAGATTCTTCTTCTCAAAGGTGAGACGCCTAAAACCCCCTCTGCTCATGTTTCATAAAGGGTTCCCCCTAAATATCATTCTGTTTGCTCTCCCCCATCCCGTGCCTCTGTGACCCCTCTCTCTTTAGGGAAACCACAGGGAGCTCCCCTCACATGTGGATGGATCCTGCCTCATAACCAGGAGTAATGTGCAGTTTGGTCCGCCCAGTTTGGGAAGGAAGTCCTACAACACCTCCTCCAGCGATGATTACCCCAGGAAAGCGGCGGCCCGGGTCCTGCCCCACACACAACCCTCTGGGCGCGTGCTCTCTGGCCCTGGTATGAGGACACAAAGAAACATCAACCTAAACAGTTCTCTCTGATTGGTCCCCACAATTTTGGGCCAACTAGAAGAAGGACTGTGATTGGTTCTCACACTCTGGGCTGGACTTTTGACGGGTTTCACACTCTCAAGCACCATTTCAAGTGTTCTCAGCTCAAGCTCAGTGATGATTTTGTAATGGTAATAAGCAGATTCATTGGATGCAACTGAATTCAGTATCATTAAATATATGATTAGTGTGACCTTTCATGTCCTCAGAGCATGAACCTGCCGTCACAACAGTGCAGAGAGACTACCGTCCTTCAAATGGAAAAAGACAGGAGCTGCACCCCAGACAGTTAAAACAGGTGAGCTGAACTCCACACAGTGAAAACAGGTGAGCGGAACCCTGCACAGTTAAAACAGGTGAGCGGAACCCTGCACAGTTAAAACAGGTGAGCTGAACTCCACAGTTATTTACTGTTACCTTTAACACGTGTGGTAAACCCCAGACAGTTAGCATTGGTAACCTGGGCCTGTGTCACACAACAGGTGAACACAGAGAACACAGGTGAGCTGAACCCCACATAGTTAACAGGTGCGCTGCACCCCAGACAACTGAACTAAAGTAGACTGATTACTTTGGACTACAGTCTCTCTGTTACTCATTCATCTCTCCACAGCTAGCTATTTTGGGACCTACTCATCCTTGGACTGTGACACTTTAAATAATTGTTTTACTTTTCAGGGGCCTGAACTTTGACACAGTTTATTCAGAATTCCAGAGTCTGTGTGAATAGCATAAGGTTGCAATGTTCAGTTGTATTCTTGTGAGCACCATGCATTTGTTGTATAGATTCAGGTGTTGTGATATACATTTTAAGAGAACTTCACCGTCTGCAAACAGAAGCTGACTCTGAGAGATATCAGGCCCAGATCTATGAGTGGGTCAGCTACTGTTTGGTACCTTAGTGCTTGAACACAGCTGCCTGTAGACTGCACCTTTAAACAGCTGCCCGTAGACTGCACCTTTAAACAGCTGTCTGCAGACCGCACCTTTAAACAGCTGTCTGCAGACCGCACCTTTAAACAGCTGTCTGCAGACCGCACCTTTAAACAGCTGTCTGCAGACTGCACCTTTAAACAGCTGTCTGCAGACTGCACCTTTAAACAGTTGTCTGCAGACCGCACCTTTAAAGAGATGACACACATGCATGCCTCTCATCTGTAAATGGCTTGCAGTAAAACTGCCCATTCTCACTCTTCCCAGGAACCAGTTTGAGTTGTTTCCAAGAAATTGGTTAATTTAAACTAAAATACTTACCTGGTGCCATCTATACTTACAGTATACACGTACACAGTATACAAGTAGACACCTCATATTTACTTGTTTGTTTTTGTTGTTTTGTTTGTTTGTTTGTTTGTAGGTTAAGGAGAGCCACATCAGTCCCCCCTGTAAGGAGCACCTCTTCAGCACAACCCACAATGAGGCCTATACACTCGTGCCTCTCTCCAGCAAATCACTGATAGACACACACAGCCATCTGTACAGCCACGTACCCATGTAGAAACACACACACTCAAACACTGTTCTTACTTACTGTTAACTTTCAAACAAATAAACTAATGTTGTTGCTCTCAGTTTGTGTCTATGTGTAATGAAGAACCTCTTCGAGCCCGTTCTGACTGTGACTGTCACAGGGTCTGCTGAATGGTAAACTCTGTTCTCTGCTCCTTTGATCCATGAGCAAAGTTCCTATTCACAGGAGTCAATAGGCAGAAGTGTGTTTACACGGATGGCATGATATGCCGATTAGTTCAGAACTTAACACTCCCATATCTTCTGTTTGCATCTCTTACTCACTCATGGGTGCCGTGAGGGCGGAAGGGGGCAGGGGGTTTCTCCACGGGCCCTGCACTGACAGGGGCCGACCTTTATAGAACTTAATGACCTATATTATTATTAAGTTACTTTGCGTCATGTGTTCTGTGTAACTCCACAGAAATGCAAGCAAGTGCAACTTTTGTCCAAACATAAGTAATATAGCTGAATGAATATGTTTCTAGCACAGATGCCCCGATTTGATTTGATTCACAAGCTAATGAGTCAATATTGATAGGATTTTGATATCACTAGGGATGAGATATGAAATACTATCGAACAGCTTCCCATATTTGGAGAGATGTTTTAAAATGTAATACAATTTTGGCCACTGGTGGGAATTTTGGCGATGTTCCGAGTTCGCCATTGTAGAAATGGGAAGCCAAATGCTCAGCAAACTCTGGCAAGACAGATCAGATCAGGTCAGTCAGAAGACTGCTGTGTCACTATGAATTGTTCCTCTATGCATTTGCAGTTCACACAAGTTGAATGAGAGAGCGACATCTAATGGGGATGACTGGTGATAAATGGATTTTGTTTACAGTTTTTCACAATTGTTAACACACGTTTCTCAAAACAATAACCGCTTTCTCAAAACTGCACACACAAAACTGAAAACCTCACACACAAAATGCTAAACCTGACACTCCCTTTGCAAGATGACTCTTTGCCATCAAATCTCTTAACTGTTCACAAAATGGAACTCGTGTTTTCATTTGGTACACACAGCCATATTTTCAAATGACACACTCATACCATTCATTGAGTACACACAACTAAGCATTTGCTGCACACTACCAAGCATTTACAGCACACTGAAGTGCAAAATCGAAAACACAATCATAGAAATGGAACACACCATATGAATGACAATGACTCTGGAGAATGAGCCCTTTCTCCTTTTGTAAAATGTCTCAGTGTAGGCAGTGCCGCTGCTAGCCATTTTGGTGCCCTAAGCATAAGTCCTTTATGATGCCCCCCCCCCCCGAGAAAAAAAGTTTGTTTCTGCCCGTTTAACATTTTATTAAAACGAAAAAGAACAACTTCCTCAACCCCAAGTGAGGGACACTTTCTTCCAGGTGTGCGCGCGCGCCAACAGCTGACCAACAATA
>NW_024879785.1:0-73001 GCF_900700415.2 Clupea harengus | reverse complement strand
ATGGCCGAGGCCCAATAACCTGCACCTGGCATATTCTGGCAAGTCACCCATGGTTGGAAATGTGCCTCATTCAGGACAAGATTGTGTGTGAAGTGGGACAGGGGAGCCTAAAATGTGCTGAGTTTAAGATTGGAATGTGTGTGCAGTAGGACAGGGAGGGCTCTCAAGGCCATCAGCCGGCATGCAGAGAGTTCCTGCAGCCATCCTGTGGACAGTTACCTCGGTCACACACACTAAGACTCTCCACACGTCACTATGCCCTGACTTGATACATATTTAAACATAGAGTGTCCATAATGTATTTCATATCAATAGTGTAAATCATTTTGTAGTAGTATAGTAGTTTTAATAGCTTTATGTCATGAATATCCTAGTGGTTATACTGATTGTTAATATTCTACACCCAGGCTTTCTATGTTTCTGGGCATCATGTAGACACTGAATGTATTATTAACTTTGCGCATGTTATGAAATTACCAAATTAATATGCCCTTGTAATCAGAATAACCTAATGTGCTACTTTGTTGAACACAGGAACCCGCAAGTCTGCAATTAGGGCCAAGAGGGTCTAAAACATAAGATTGCAAAATTATGGACACATACAAAACCTACTAAAACACTTTTTCAACGACCAAGGTCAGGTTAGGGTTATTTAACCAATGCTTAAACCGGAGCAGTGTTTTTTTTTTCCAATCAACTCTCTGAGCTTAAGAATATAGAAGTCCTATGACTAGCTGTAGACTCAGATTTGAGTGAATGCCCATTTTAGAGCAAGTTCCCATCCTTTTGTTTGATTAAATGGCTCTGCTCTTTCTGTGATTGTAACTGATGTTACATTCTCTGTTCTGCAGATGTTCCGATGCCAGAGAATCTCACTGTAGAAACCAACTCCTTCTGTGTCTCTTTGAAGTGGATAAAACCAGAAGGAATAGACCAGGTGTCTTACCTGCTGGAACTGTGGGGACAAGGTGAACTACTGAAGAGCATTCACACATGTTTACTCCTTTATTCTATCTCGGACCTCCAACCTGGCAATACATACACTGTCCAAGTTTATACAGTGAAAAATGCAAAGCAAAGCAAACCCACCTCCAAAAGCTTTACAACAGGTAAGAAAAAAGACCAAACTTCTGTACAGTTGGAGTGAATCATCACTTATGTATTATTGTAATACTCAGACAAAACTTTTTCAGGGATTCCAGCCCCAGAGAATCTGACTGCGAGCTCTATCACTGCATCATCTGCTAGCCTCAGCTGGCTGGTGTCTCCTGAGATGGAGCAGACTCCACACAGCTTCCTGGTCTCTTACCAGAGTGAAGGGACTGAGCAAAAGTCCATCCCTACTAAGTCATGCAGCACAGTCATCACAGGCCTGAAACCAGGAACTGACTACACTGTTAAAGTCTACTCTGAGCTCCAACATGGAGGAAAGAGCCAGCCTGCTTCTGTTCAGATGATGACAGGTAAGATCATTTTGTAAATAACCTTAAACTAACACCACCACCACAACAACAACAACAACAACCCCATCACTAACAACAACAACCACAACAACCACCACAGCCACAACCACAACCACAATAACAACCTGTCACGAGTTCGGACATCTGTTGTCCGTGTGCTTCAGTCCTGACCTTTCACCTTTGTTTGTTTCTCCCGCCATTTTCTGTTCCCACCAGTTTTTGGGACTTTCCCTTCCTCTGTTTTTTCTTCTGGATCTTCTGTGTTTTGGAAAATAAAAACAAGACCTTTTTCTAAGATCTAACCACAACAACAACCACCCCAACACCCACCACCATCACAACAATATATATCAGGCTTATATCCACAGCCTTGGTTTCTCTTAGCCAAGATCTGACAGACAGGCCCACCCCTGTTTCCATGAAGCGTAATGACCTGCTGACAGGAAAGAGGAACAAAGAGAGCGAGAACACACAACAGCAGCAACATGCAGACAATAATAAATGTTCGATACATCCATTAATCTAATGTGTGGAAACATGGGAAAAAAGCAGAAAATAAATTCACCGCGACTTCAGGCTTACCTGCGTGTGTGTGTGTGTGTGTGTGTGTGTCCTGTGTCGCCTCCATATATGCACGTGTGTGTTCCAGTGTGTCATGTGTGCCATTAAAAACCTGACAAAGGTCTTAATTATAAACAAACAAACAGCACATAAATACATACATACACCTTAGGACATAACACTTACCCTGCAAACCAAATCTGAATCATAAATGGGTTTTATGGGCAAGTAGACGTCCATATACAAGACATTTGTCTCGGTTATTATGCACAAATGAAGATATACAAAAGGGGGGCAGTTTACCACAGAAGAAACATAAATATGGAATATAAAAATCTGAATACAAATTTGCATAGAAATATGTTGTAGGTGTGAAACAGGAGTGTGAGCTAGTGGACGTTATTGATGAGACCAATCACTGTTGGGACGAAACTGTTCTTTTGGTACAAGACTTTGGTCCGCAGCCTCTTTTTCAGAGAGATTCTGTCCAGGGTGGGAGGGGTGAGCCATGATCTTTCCTGCTCACTCCAGAGTCTTGGAGCTATGGCAGATTGCAACCAATCACCTTCCCAGCACAACAAAGGCTACCCTGCAGTCTGCTCTTATCCAGGAGAATACCTGCCCCATTTGTTCTGTCATGTGCTTGTCTGTAGAAGTGATCTTTTTTCACTAAACTCCCAAAACTCAAATGATTCTAAATGCATCAGGAATCAAATGTTTATGAGAAGAGCAATACAAAAAGAGAATTAGATAGCAATAGTGACCGCAGTAGACCATGGGGATGTATAAACATTTATTGTTATTGACAGTCCTCTTGCTAAAATAACACTTCTGCAGCCTTTGTAAATAGGCTACATTTAGGTGATTCCCATCTATCCCAATATGTCTGTCCAGCGAAACACACTTCCCAAAAACACAAGATAACTATTCTTGATAATAAAAATGGTGGTGATATATGTAACAGTGATGTTTTTGAGGATGCATCCTTTACCAACCAACCAGAAACTCAAGATATTGAGATCTTGAAGCTTCAGACCTCCACACATGGCACAGGTCAGATGCAAAGATCATGACAAAATATAGGTTTTCATTTAAGAAAGTGTCCTTCCTTTTCAGAAGTCCCAGTCCCAGAGCGTCTGACTGTGAGCTCCATCACTTCTTCATCTGCTAGCCTCAGCTGGCTGGTGTCTCCTGAGATGGAGCAGACTCCACACAGCTTCCTGGTCTCTTACCGGAGTGAAGGGACTGAGCAAAAGTCCATCCCTACTAAGTCATGCAGCACAGTCATCACAGGCCTGAAACCAGGAACTGACTACACTGTTAGAGTCTACACTGAGCTCCAACATGGAGAAAAGAGCCAGCCTGCTTCTGTTCAGATGATGACGGGTAAGATCATTTTGTAAATAACCATTCTCCTAGCAAAACAACATCAGAGGGCTCTTCTATTAGGAGGTTTACCACATACTCTGAGTTAACTTATCCAGGTTTGTCACTAAACCACGTACGTCGAATACCCCCCTGACCTTTTACCTTTTGTGTTTACCTCCTGCCTTTGTTTGTTTCTCCCGCCATTTTCTGTTCCCAACAGTTTTTGGGACTTTCCCTTCCTCTGTTTTTTCTATTTTCTGTGTTTTGGAAAATAAAAACAAGACCTTTTTCTAAGATCTAACCACAACAACAACCACCCCAACACCCACCACCATCACAACAATATATATCAGGCTTATATCCACAGCCTTGGTTTCTCTTAGCCAAGATCTGACAGACAGGCCCACCCCTGTTTCCATGAAGCGTAACGACCTGATGACAGGAAAGAGGAACAAAGAGAGCAAGAACACACAACAGCAGCAACAATATGCAGACAATAATAAATGTTTGATAAATCCATAAATGTAATGTGTAGAAACTAAACAAACAAACAGCTAATAAATACATACATACACCTTAGGACATAACACTTACCCTGCAAACCAAATCTGAATCATAAATGGGTTTTATGGGCAAGTAGACGTCCACTTACAAGACATTTGTCTTGGTTATTATGCACAAACGAAGATATACAAAAGGGGGGCAGTTTACCACAGAAGAAACATAAATATGGAATATAAAAATCGGAATACAAATTTGCATAGAAATATGTGTGTAGGTGTGAAACAGGAGTGTGAGCTAGTGGACGTTATTGATGAGACCAATCGCTGTTGGGACGAAACTGTTCTTTTGGTACAAGACTTTGGTCCGCAGCCTCTTTTTCAGAGAGATTCTGTCCAAGGTGGGAGGGGTGAGCCATGATCTTTCCTGCTCACTCCAAATCAAATCAAATCAAATCAAACTTTATTTGTACGGCGCATTTCATACAAGGAAGTAACACAATGCGCCTCACAGTAGGAAAGAAAAAGGGGGGGGGGGGTTACACTTGTATAAAACACACAGATTTTCAAGAGATAAATGAATAAAATAAAATAAACGTACTAACCGCACTGGCACCGTAAAGGACTACTCAGCACGGTCATCGTCAAACTAAGCTATTGGGGGGGGGGGGGGGGGGGGGGGTTACAAACACTTGTAAAGAGACACAGATAAGTAAATAAATTAATAAATGTTACATTAATGTTAAATAAATACATTTTACAAGTTACAAAACACTTATAAAAAGACACATTTTGCCAGAGATAAATGAACAGGAAATTACGTACTAACCGCACTGGCACCATAAAGGACTGCTCAGCACAGTTATCGTCAAACTAAGAGACAGCTGCTGGGGGGGGGGGGGGGGGTACAAATACTTGAAAAGAGACAGAAATAAGTAAATAAATAAATGTTCCATAAATGTTAAATACATTTTACAGTGAGTGATAAGCGAGATCAAAGAGGTATGTCTTAAGTGCATGTTTAAAGGTTTCAACCGTTTCGGCCATTCTTAGGTATTCTGGCAGAGTGTTCCAAAGGTTGGGGGCATAGAAACTAAAAGCTGCTTCCCCATGTCTCTTTGTCCTGGCTTTTGGAACTGTTAGAAGTTCAGTGCCGGAGGACCTCAGGGATCTACTGGGTGTGTACCTTGAGAGCATGTCTGTTATATATTCAGGTGCATGACTATGGAGTGATTTATAGACTAGTAGGAGAACCTTGAAATCTATTCTAAAACTAACAGGTAGCCAGTGCAGTGATTTTAATACTGGTGTGATGTGCGCTCTCCGTCTTGTTTTAGTGAGGACTCGCGCTGCTGCATTCTGTATTGTTTGTAGTTGACTAATGGCTTTTTTTGGTAGACCAGACAAAAGCGAGTTACAGTAGTCTAGCCTGCTCGTGATAAACGCGTGCATCAGTCTTTCGGTGTCAGCCTGAGCGAGAAACGGTTGCACCTTAGCAATGTTTCTTAAGTGATAAAAAGATGTTTTAATTATATTTTTGATATGGGTTTCAAAATTGAGATCTGAGTCAAGTATGACGCCTAGGTTTCTGGCTTGGTGCTTGGTGTTAAGTGCTAGTGTTTTTAAGTGTGCAGTTAGTTTCTCTCTCTCGTTTTTTTCACCAATGACTAATACCTCTGTTTTATCTTGGTTTAGCTGGAGAAAGTTTTGTGACATCCATACATTTATATCAGAAATGCAATTTACCAAACAATCAATAGAGCTGTAGTTGTTGGGTGTTACAGAAATATAGAGCTGGGTGTCATCTGCATAGCTATGATAGTCGATGTTGTGCCTCCTAATTACACTACCAAGGGGTAGCATGTATAGACTGAAAAGTAAGGGCCCTAAAATGGATCCTTGAGGGACCCCACAGGTCATACAAATGTTTTTTGAGCTGTGGTCTCCGAGGGCGAAAGTATTCCCGGCCAGTTAGATAGGTCCTAAACCAGTTTAGGACCGGACCAGTGAGGCCAACCCAATTTTCAAGTCTATCAATAAGGATATTGTGATCAACAGTATCAAAGGCTGCGCTCAGATCCAGAAGGGCCAAGACAGATAGTTTTTTGGAGTCAGCATTAATCCTGAGATCATTTACAACCTTGACTAATGCCGTTTCTGTGCTATGATTGGAGCGAAAACCAGATTGGAAGGTGTCAAATGCACAGTTAGCATCTAGGAAATTATTTAACTGTTTAAAGACAATTTTTTCCAGGATTTTGCTTAGAAAGGGAAGGTTAGAGATGGGTCTAAAATTGTTTAGAACTGAAGAGTCTAAATTGCTTTTCTTCAGGAGGGGTCTCACCAGGGCAGTTTTAAGTTCTGATGGGAAAATACCTGTAAGCAGGGAACAGTTTATAATGGCTAGAATGTCCTTAGACACAGAGTCAAAGATGGTCTTAAAAAATTTGGTGGGAAGGGGATCAAGAGGGCATGTAGACGGCTTCAGTTGTGACACTATTTTGCTCAGCATTTCTATATCAGCCAGTGCAAAAAAGCTCATACTGTTACAGCATGGTGGAAGGGGATCAGAAAACAAGACATTTGGAATTTCTTGAGCAATATTTTTCCTAATGTTCGTTATCTTATCTCTGAAGAATGCTGCAAATTCCTCACATTTGGAGGTGGAAAAGAGACTATCATCTACTTTAGGTGCAGGATTTATAAGGCTGTCTATTGTTGAAAAGAGGACCCTGGAATTGTTAGAATTTGTAGATATCAAATTAGAGAAATGATCCTTCCTAGCATTTCTTATTGCTTACTCCAGAGTCTTGGAGCTATGGCAGATTGCAACCAATCACCTTCCCAGCACAACAAAGGCTCCACTGCAGTCTGCTCTTATCCAGGAGAATACCTGCCCCATTTTTTCCGTCATGTGCCCCCTTGTCTGTAGAAGTGATCTTTTTTCACTAAACTCCCAAAACTCAAATGAATCTAAATGCATCAGGAATCAAAGGTTTATGAAAAGAGCAATACAAAAAGAGAATTAGATAGCAATAGTGACCGCAGTAGACCATGGGGATGTATAAACAATTTTTGTTATTGACAGTTATCTTGTTAAAATAACACTTCTGCAGCCTTTGTAAATAGGCTACATTTAGGTGATTCCCATCTATCCCAATATGTCTGTCCAGCGAAACACACTTCCCAAAAACACAAGATAACTATTCTTGATAATAAAAATGGTGGTGATATATGTAACAGTGATGTTTTTGAGGATGCATCTTTTACCAAACAACCAGAAACTCCAGATATTGAGATATTGGAGCTTTAGACCTCCACACATGGCACAGGTCAGAAGCAAAGATCATGACAAAATATAGGTTTTCATTTAATAAAGTGTCCTTCCTTTTCAGAGGTCCCAGTCCCAGAGTGTCTGACTGTGAGCTCCATCACTTCTTCATCTGCTAGCCTCAGCTGGCTGGTGTCTCCTGAGATGGAGCAGACTCCACACAGCTTCCTGGTCTCTTACCAGAATGAAGGGAGTGAGCAAAAGTCCATCCCTACTAAGTCATGCAGCACAGTCATCACAGGCCTGAAACCAGGAACTGACTACACTGTTAAAGTCTACACTGAGCTCCAACATGGAGGAAAGAGCCAGCCTGCTTCTGTTCAGATGATGACAGGTACGATCATTTTGTAAATAACCTTTAAGCAAGTGTAGGTGAAACCGGGGTTGCTACATTAGTTTAATTAAATCAGTCTCATAAAATTTAATGATCATTAAATTTAGTATTTAATATTTTATAATTAAATTACTAAAACAATGAAAAGCTCTAGTTGTACCACTATGCTACAGTCTAAGTATGGTATCACAATACTATAGTACTACAATATCACTACAAAGTCTATAACACTTCATGAAACAACCAGAGAAGTGAAGGCATTTGAAGTACTTGATTGGCGGAAAATGGCTTTCAGTGGAATATTGGAACAACAACAGACAAGACAATTGTTTAAGTCTAAATAAACAATTTATTAAAGGTAACAAACAGTAATGAATGGCTAATACTAATCATATAAACAACTGAGTATAACCATGAAACAAGGCACAAAGTGGAGTTGGGCATACAGAGGAGGGGGCATAAGATCCTCCTCGTCTCTGTGTGTGTGTAGGTGTGTGTGTGCAGGTATGCGCGGTTACGCGCTAACTGGAGAAAGAGGGAGAGGCTATGCGCAAGCGCACAGGCGATAGATAGTATATGCGTGAATGAATATAGTGCGCCGGGCATCACCTAGATTGGGGGTGGTCAGCGGATGCGAATGCAGATCCGAGGCCAGCTTTGCCTGTTTTAGGCGCCAGTTTAAGTTGGAGGATGGGCACAAATGCAATGAGTAGAGAATGGATTCTTATCTCGAGGGTAGAATCCAGGCTATAGGCCTTTAACGCAATACAAAATATATAAGCAGCACTTAAATCGCGATGTGTACGTGTATACGTTCAGATGGTGATTGAGGGAGTTAGAGAGAGAGATGGTGCATGCACGTTCTAACAAAATAGCAAAGTAAAAGAAAGCAAGATAATGTCACGGTTACAAACCGTGCAAACTGTGAATTACAAAGTGCGCATTTAAATCATAAATGAAATAAAATAAGGATACTTTCACACAGATATTAACACACATATAAGACTAATCTCTGCCCAGATGTCAGCCTTACTTGATTAACGCTCTTGCTCAGCGTTAAACGGTGTATTACGGAATTCTAACTGAACAGCGCGGGACGCAGGTTCGGGGGGAGATGTCCGTGTCCTTCCTTAGCTCGTCAACTGAAAACTCGTGCAGGCCTCGGTGGGCATCAGACGGTCTTGAAGGAGGTAGAAGTTCTGTTCGTCGATGTGGAGAAACTAATAAGGGAAGCCGGTCGCCTTATCTTACTCAGAACACTGCTGGGCTGCAGTATAATTTTACCGGTATATCTTAGGCTGCAACTAGTCAAAGTATTTTCGTAACTTCGGCCAAAAGTTCAATACGGTTCGTTGTTGCGTGGTCCTTTGTTCTTCTTCTGCAGAGAGGGTATCTCTTAAATGAATGGTTTTTACTGTTGTAAACCCACCGCCAGAGAGACAGATATGTGGGTTTTCCGTGGTTTTAAAGGGAAAAATGCGTCACCTTATTTATCACCTTGCGGTGACCAATACCGAGTGAATGAAATGTAGATAAGAAAGTCAAAGTGATAAGAGAATTGTGGGTAATGTAGTCTATGGTGGGACATTCACTTACATCCCCCCTTTGGTCTCAGGGCTAGGATTGCTTCGTAGTCCATGAGAGCAACAGAAAGCTGTGTAGTCCATAAATCCATAGTCCATCAAAGTCTCTTATTCCTGCTGACACAAATAGTTCGTAAAAAGGCTTTTGACATCTGGGCATCATAAAGGCTTTTGAACATCTGGGCAGATGGCATTTCTATACCTTGTGTTATAACAACAAACATTCAAACAACATTCATACACCTCAAACTTAAGACACACTTAAAATATTCATGGAAAGGAAGGAAGGGTTGTTAGCTTTGAGGGTTAACAGGCCTATTCCTTGAAAAAGTTAGTGGCAGGTTTCGGTGTGAGGGAGGTCTGAACACCACTGCGCTGAAAACTTTTGGGAATATTTACTATGGTGTTGAGTTTTGCGTGTAGTGTTGTTTTTGTTTGTGTAGCGTGTATGCAATGCCTATGGGGTTAGCGTGGCATGCAAGGTTAGTGGGTGGAGTTAGTGTTAGTGTCTATCCACCCCCCTTTGGCGTGGAGACGGCTCAAAGGGTAGAAAAGCTCGCAGAGCTGTTTTCTTTGAATATCCAGTTAGGGTATCAGCCTTTTTCAGCTGTCGCTGGATTTCATTTTCGAACCCAGGATATGGCTCACCTGGTGAGGAGTCTATGTCATCTTCCCATGAAACTGAACTTCTGGGTGGACAGCGAGAGCATAGATAACCATATTTTCTCTGTGGGTCGGCACTGCAGACCTGTTCGTTTCGCAGTGTCTCATGTGGTTGACGTAAAAGGGACTTCTGTGGGTCTAGTACATCCACATTGGATTCAACATATGAATGTTGAATATCAGCCGTGGTCAGGACATGGATCTCAGGAGGGCTAAGCTGCTCCTAGTGGCAACCGATCCTGTCACACTGAACCTGTCGGCCTCCTGCTAGATTGGCAGGGTTTGGAAAGATGAGCTGCCCGTGATGGCAGTCAATGAGAGGAGCCAACACCCAAAAACTGTGAGAAAGACGCCCTATGTGTGTTAGGTCTAACCACCAGAGGGGCTCAGGTCCTCGGTGGGTGTTTACGCCTTCTCTGGGATTCTCCCCCCTTCCCACAAGGTAAACCCTTTGGTGGGGGGACGAGGGATCACTGTTTAGTCAGATGAGTGGGAGACCCCCCTCTTAGGGTGGTGGGGTAAGCAGGCAACTGCTTTTTAATCTCGATCAGGAGGTCTTTCAGAGAATCAATTTCTGACCAAATCTGACTCTCTGACTCTGATTGTCCTGACTCTGTCTGCCTATCCCTATGGCCACGCTGAGGTCCATGGTTAGACCAATCATTGGGCTCCTGAGGGAAGCGATCTCTGTTAAATTTGCGAGGGTAACGACCCTGCTGGCGGTTACCCTTCCCTTGGTAGGGCTGTTCCCTGCGTATATACTGACCATTTGGTTTGTTCATGTCATTCCTAGGTTGACCATTGAACATCTGGTTACCATTGCCGTGCCCGCTCTTCCACCCACCCTGGTGGTGGTTTTGTGGAAAGCGGTTTTGGGTGGCACCTCTCTGGGTTGGCCACTCCAACGGCACTTCACAGCCTTCCGAATCTAACGGATCACCAGCTGTGGATTGTACATTGAGCACTCTAGGCTCCTCATCCGGCTGGTCCACCGGGCGCACCACTGTTTCCCATGTCCTTTGTGCATTCTTCCTAATCTTCCGCATGGTGGGTTTACCCTGTTGGCACATCGGTGCAACATGCGTGTGCACACAAGGGTGGAGGTTGTGTATGAATAGTGACCTAAAGGCCCTATGCTCTTCCAGGCCTGGGGCGCTACTGCCTTGGAAGAACGCGTGTCTTAAACGCGCATAATATTCACGTGGGGGTTCTGTCCTTCTCTGCCTGATCTGGATGGCGCTGATGGTTGCCAATGTTTCATCAGTGTAAGGAGAGTACTCCTCACGCAGAACTTTACACAACCTAGAATATTTATCACGGATTCGAGGGGTCTGTGTCTCGATGAAAGCATGAACGCTTCCACTGGTTGTTTTCCAGATAAGCTTCAGCTTCTCACGTGATGTGACATGGGGTAGGTCAGAGAGAGAGTGTTCAATCTCTCTGAGGTAATCCTCTATGGTAGAGTTATGGCTGCTAGGGTCAAATCGCTCAATATCTTCGGCGAGGGAATCAAGCTGACGCATGCGGAGAGCGGGGGAACTACCTCTCCGTGCTTTCCTTGACTTCCTAGGGCGTTCCCTCTCTGAGCTACTAGATGAAGAGTTCCATAGGGGAGAGCTGCTCTCATCGTAGCTATCAGAGGAAAAGGACGAGGAAGAGGGTTCACTGTGTGTAGGTTTAGCTACCGCGTGACTTTTACCCTTTCTCTCCTTCTTAGCAGCCTGAGGCTTTAGGAGCCTTTCAGGTGATGGTGGGCATGACCTGGCTCCACCTGGGTTGTGAGAGGGGGCTACAGCATGGCGCTCAGGTTTGTCTGGGAGGCGTGAGGTAAGCAGGCAATCTGATGTGTCTGCGTCTGATTCTACTCCTCTCCTAGCTACTGGCTCTACTTCTGCCTCTGACTCTCTGGATGATGCTCTAAGCATTGCTAGAGCCCTGGCGCTTGTTTCGCGACTTTCCTTCGGGGCCTGGTCATAAACGGCTACACTGTTGGACCGTTCAGTATCGAGCATGCTAACGCACCTCACCAGTGTCTCATTAGAGAGCTTGAGCTCCTCATGTAGTTTCTGGTTGCGTGTGTCTAGTCTGTCACAACTAGAACTCAGTTCCTGGTTCTCCTTGCGGAGAATCTCTATCTCCAGGCGGCTGCTCTGGTGATGAAACAGGAATAATCTACCTATCACTCTTTTAATGGTGAAGACTTTACGGTAGGGATCATGAACATGCCTGATTAAGTCGTCAATCTTGGACTGACACTCATCTAGGTTCATCTGTTCAAGTGCCTCCCTTTCATCAGGGGAGGTTTTGAGGAGGTCTGCCACAAATTTAAAAAGTTGGGCGGACTCCACAGGAGAGAGGTTACTCTCAGCTCCTGGCGTGTGTGGGGTGGTCTGGCTCATCCTGTCTGCCTAGTCTGGGGCACGGAACTACGCCTGGTAAGCAAGTGACGTAGTCACTGATGCTTAATTAAAACCCTTTTAATGCAAGCTAATGCAAGTAGTCACAACGCAAACTACAACAATGTTATGCTTAATAACAAAACAAGGAGATGCACAGGTGAGGGCCTCTGACCTGTGACTTACACCAACGGCTAGGTAACTATCGTGTTATTTTTACAATTCTAAAATGCTAGTTACTCTCTTATTACAACTATTACAACTGATTGTACAGGTTGCTATGGTAACAAAATGATACTTGTGTCTCCAATGGTTGCTGGTAACACAAGTATGGACTCCCACTAATTAAACTTACAGTGTGGCTGGAACAGGGACTGTTAGATAATTAGTATGTATTACAGTGTTAATTTCGTTGACGAAAACTATGACGAAAAATATTCGTTAACGACCTTTTTCCCGTGACTAAGACGAGACTAAGACGTGACGAAAACGGATCTTTATAAATAAAAACTATGACTAAATCTATTTTAACTTTCGTTGACGAGACGAGACGAAAATGTTGGTGGTTGACTAAGTCACAATTGGTTTTTTTTCTAAACTTGTATGCACATCATTGGTTGAATGTTGCCCGGTCCTGTATCTATCCCTCCTCCACTCCCTGAGATGGCCAGACATGCAAGTGACGCCCTATGGCTTAACGATATGATGGCTGAAGTTCAAGCACTCGGTACTGGAAGACAAATAAGAATAGATATCCGGACAGTCTTAAATTATAACTTGACAGAAAATAAAACACAATGCACCGCAATAACCGGAGAGAAACCGTGTGGCTTCAAAATAGATGGGAAGAACACAACAAGAGGCACCTGAAAGCGCACAAGACAACCCTGCCATTTATGCCAAGGTAAAATTAGCTAGTAACTGTCAATGATAATTAGCTAATGTTAACTAGTTATTCGAATATATAAGCCAACGTTAAGTTAACTTCAAAGGGGCAGTCGAGTGTATAGGTTGTGTCAGCTTGGATAACTAGCTAGTCATTTTCGATTGAAACCTCCCGTTTGGCTTGGCAAATGAGTTCCAAAACGTTTAGCTAGCTAACGTTGGCTAACTATGAGGTAGCATAACTAAGTTATACTAGCTATCGATAACTAGCTAGTAAACACATTGCAGAATGGACTATAGGACAGGCCACGCATGACATTAATCAAGAAAAAATAAATGAATATGTGATTGGTTTACATATCCTTGTCTATTTATGCAATTGTTATTAGCACTACTTTCAACTCTCAAACTATCCGTCTAGCTAAATACTGTATGTTGGTTATCAGATTGCACAGCAATTCATATGGAGGATATGTGGTTGATTTAACTAAGGCCAGGTAGGCATAGTAGTTGTATTGTGTTATCAGATCATTTGAATCTTCAAAATCTAGACTTGATATTCTCTTATATTTTAATGATAATACTGTTAATTAAGTATTGCCTTAAAATTATTATTTACATTGAATTCATTGGAATTCAGCTGTAGGCATAGGAGATCTGTATCTTAGAGACTAATTGCATCCACAGTTTACGTACTGCAAGCTTGACTATTTTGCAGTTGTAGACACAACACAAGGGGTCCCCGGGCCTGAGAAGGGATGGAAAGGAGTTTAATGTGACTATAAGATGGACTTAATTTTGAGTTTAATGTGACTAAAACTAGACTAAAATGTAATGAGACTTCGTCGACTAAAACTAGACTAAAATGTTCGGAGTTTTCGTCGACGAAAACTAGACTAAAACTAAGCAGGATAAAAATGACTAAAAGTGACTAAAACTAATATGCATTTTCGTCTCAAGACTAAGACTAAGACTAAATCTAAAATAGCTGCCAAAATTAACACTGATGTATTAAACAGTTAGTATCACGACACTTAAAATTATTCAAAACCACATTTGATACATGCCTTAGCAGTTTCAATGGACCTGGTAGGGTCCTGGAGTTACTCAGGGGGTTGGATTCCTATTTGTTATTGCAACAATACCACTGAAGCCAACAATACCAATCCTCACACGGGTCGCACCAAATTATGTAGGTGAAACCGGGGTTGCTACATTAGTTTAATTAAATCAGTCTCATAAAATTTAATAATCATTAAATTTAGTATTTAATATTTTATAATTAAATTACTAAAACAATGAAAAGCTCTAGTTGTACCACTATGCTACAGTCTAAGTATGGTATCACAATACTATAGTACTACAATATCACTACAAAGTCTATAACACTTCATGAAACAACCAGAGAAGTGAAGGCATTTGAAGTACTTGATTGGCGGAAAATGGCTTTCAGTGGAATATTGGAACAACAACAGACAAGACAATTGTTTAAGTCTAAATAAACAATTTATTAAAGGTAACAAACAGTAATGAATGGCTAATACTAATCATATAAACAACTGAGTATAACCATGAAACAAGGCACAAAGTGGAGTTGGGCATACAGAGGAGGGGGCATAAGATCCTCCTCGTCTCTGTGTGTGTGTAGGTGTGTGTGTGCAGGTATGCGCGGTTACGCGCTAACTGGAGAAAGAGGGAGAGGCTATGCGCAAGCGCACAGGCGGTAGATAGTATATGCGTGAATGAATATAGTGCGCCGGGCATCACCTAGATTGGGGGTGGTCAGCGGATGCGAATGCAGATCCGAGGCCAGCTTTGCCTGTTTTAGGCGCCAGTTTAAGTTGGAGGATGGGCACAAATGCAATGAGTAGAGAATGGATTCTTATCTCGAGGGTAGAATCCAGGCTATAGGCCTTTAACGCAATACAAAATATATAAGCAGCACTTAAATCGTGATGTGTACGTGTATACGTTCAGATGGTGATTGAGGGAGTTAGAGAGAGAGATGGTGCATGCACGTTCTAACAAAATAGCAAAGTAAAAGAAAGCAAGATAATGTCACGGTTACAAACCGTGCAAACTGTGAATTACAAAGTGCGCATCATAAATGAAATAAAACAAGGATACTTTCACACAGATATTAACACATATATAAGACTAATCTCTGCCCAGATGTCAGCCTTACTTGATTAACGCTCTTGCTCAGCGTTAAACGGTGTATTACGGAATTCCAACTGAACAGCGCGGGACGCAGGTTCGGGGGGAGATGTCCGTGTCCTTCCTTAGCTCGTCAGCTGAAAACTCGTGCAGGCCTCGGTGTGCATCAGACGGTCTTGAAGGAGGTAGAAGTTCTGTTCGTCGACGTGAAGAAACTAATAAGGGAAGCCGGTCGCCTTATCTTACTCAGAACACTGCTGGGCTGCAGTATAATTTTACCGGTATATCTTAGGCTGCAACTAAACGAGTCAAAGTATTTTCGTAACTTCGGCCAAAAGTTCAATACGGTTCGTTGTTGCGTGGTCCTTTGTTCTTCTTCTGCAGAGAGGGTATCTCTTAAATGAATGGTGTTTACTGTTGTAAACCCACCGCCAGAGAGACAGATATGTGGGTTTTCCGTGGTTTTAAAGGGAAAATGCGTCACCTTATTTATCACCTTGCGGTGACCAATACCGAGTGAATGAAATGTAGATAAGAAAGTGATAAGAGAATTGTGGGTAATGTAGTCTATGGTGGGACATTCACTTACACAAGTGTAATGGTGGTCACTTGTCAATTATGCTGTTTAAGATAAAACCAGTGCCCCTAATCACGTTGGAAGGCAAACTGCTTGCTGAGATGTGGCCACGGGTTTTCTTTATCTTCTTTAATTTCAACTGGTGGAAAGTTCGGTGCTTCAGCTTGTTGGTAGTCCGCACTATCATCTTCCTCCATCTCTATCTCTCGTGACTCGCCACCGGCGCCTTGCATCGACTCCATCATCCACTCTATGCAGCATCTACCACTGCAGTGAAAATTGTCATGCGCGATTCCCGCCTTGAACTATGTTTTTTTTTTATTCAGTAACAGATGTTATTTCCAATGTAGCAAAGTACAATACTTCAGTCAAAATTTACTTAAGTAAAAGTAAAATTACCGATTTCAAAAACTACTTAAAAATTACAAAGTACACAAAAAAACGACTCAATTACAGTAACGTGAGTAAATGTAATTTGTTACTTTACACCTGTTATTGACAGTCCTCTTGCTAAAATAACACTTCTGCATCCTTTGTAAATAGGCTACGTTTAGGTGATTCCCATCTATCCCAATATGTCTGTCCAGCGAAACACACTTCCCAAAAACACAAGATAACTATTCTTGATAATAAAAATGGTGGTGATATATGTAACAGTGATGTTTTTAAGGATGCATCTTTTACCAACCAACCAGAAACTCAAGATATTGAGATCTTGAAGCTTCAGACCTCCACACATGGCACAGGTCAGAAGCAAAGATCATGACAAAATATAGGTTTTCATTTAATAGCGTCCTTCCTTTTCAGAGGTCCCACTCCCAGAGCGTCTGACTGTGAGCTCCATCACGTCTTCATCTGCTAGCCTCAGCTGGCTGGTGTCTCCTGAGATGGAGCAGACTCCACACAGCTTCCTGGTCTCTTACCGGAGTGAAGGGAGTGAGCAAAAGTCCATCCCTACTAAGTCATGCAGCACAGTCATCACAGGCCTGAAACCAGGAACTGACTACACTGTTAAAGTCTACACTGAGCTCCAACATGGAGGAAAGAGCCAGCCTGCTTCTGTTCAGATGATGACAGGTACGATAATTTTGTAAATAACCTTTAAGCAAGTGTAATGGTGGTCACTTGTCAATTATGCTGTTTAAGATAAAACCAGTGCTCCTAATCACGTTGGAAGGCAAACTGCTTGCTGAGATGTGGCCACGGGTTTTCTTCATCTTCTTTAATTTCAACTGATGGAAAGTTCGGTGCTTCAGCTTGTTGGTAGTCCGCACTATCATCTTCCTCCATCTCTATCTCTCGTGACTCGGCACTGGCGCCTTGCATCGACTCCATCATCCACTCTATGCAGCATCTACCACTGCAGTGAAAATTGTCATGCGCGATTCCCGCCTTGAACTATGTTTTTTTTTTATTCAGTAACGGATGTTATTTCCAATGTAGCAAAGTACAATACTTCAGTCAAAATTTACTTAAGTAAAAGTAAAATTACCGAATTCAAAAACTACTTAAAAATTACAAAGTACACAAAAAAACGACTCTATTACAGTAACGTGAGTAAATGTAATTTGTTACTTTACACCTGTTATTGACAGTCCTCTTGCTAAAATAACACTTCTGCAGCCTTTGTAAATAGGCTACGTTTAGGTGATTTCCATCTATCCCAATATGTCTGTCCAGCGAAACACACTTCCCAAAAACACAAGATAACTATTCTTGATAATAAAAATGGTGGTGATATATGTAACAGTGATGTTTTTGAGGATGCATCTTTTACCAAACAACCAGAAACTCAAGATATTGAGATCTTGAAGCTTCAGACCTCCACACATGGCACAGGTCAGAAGCAGAGATCATGACAAAATATAGGTTTTCATTTAATAGTGTCCTTCCTTTTCAGAGGTCCCAGTCCCAGAGCGTCTGACTGTGAGCTCCATCACTTCTTCATCTGCTAGCCTCAGCTGGCTGGTGTCTCCTGAGATGGAGCAGACTCCACACAGCTTCCTGGTCTCTTACCGGAGTGAAGGGACTGAGCAAAAGTCCATCCCTACTAAGTCATGCAGCACAGTCATCACAGGCCTGAAACCAGGAACTGACTACACTGTTAAAGTCTACTCTGAGCTCCAACATGGAGGAAAGAGCCAGCCTGCTTCTGTTCAGATGATGACAGGTACGATAATTTTGTAAATAACCTTTAAGCAAGTGTAATGGTGGTCACTTTTCAATTATGCTGTTTAAGATAAAACCAGTGCTCCTAATCACGTTGGAAGGCAAACTGCTTGCTGAGATGTGGCCACGGGTTTTCTTCATCTTCTTTAATTTCAACTGATGGAAAGTTCGGTGCTTCAGCTTGTTGGTAGTCCGCACTATCATCTTCCTCCATCTCTATCTCTCGTGACTCGGCACCGGCGCCTTGCATCGACTCCATCATCCACTCTATGCAGCATCTACCACTGCAGTGAAAATTGTCATGCGCGATTCCCGCCTTGAACTATGTTTTTTTTTTATTCAGTAACGGATGTTATTTCCAATGTAGCAAAGTACAATACTTCAGTCAAAATTTACTTAAGTAAAAGTAAAATTACCGAATTCAAAAACTACTTAAAAATTACAAAGTACACAAAAAAACGACTCTATTACAGTAACGTGAGTAAATGTAATTTGTTACTTTACACCTGTTATTGACAGTCCTCTTGCTAAAATAACACTTCTGCAGCCTTTGTAAATAGGCTACGTTTAGGTGATTTCCATCTATCCCAATATGTCTGTCCAGCGAAACACACTTCCCAAAAACACAAGATAACTATTCTTGATAATAAAAATGGTGGTGATATATGTAACAGTGATGTTTTTGAGGATGCATCTTTTACCAAACAACCAGAAACTCAAGATATTGAGATCTTGAAGCTTCAGACCTCCACACATGGCACAGGTCAGAAGCAAAGATCATGACAAAATATAGGTTTTCATTTAATAGTGTCCTTCCTTTTCAGAGGTCCCAGTCCCAGAGTGTCTGACTGTGAGCTCCATCACTTCTTCATCTGCTAGCCTCAGCTGGCTGGTGTCTCCTGAGATGGAGCAGACTCCACACAGCTTCCTGGTCTCTTACCGGAGTGAAGGGACTGAGCAAAAGTCCATCCCTACTAAGTCATGCAGCACAGTCATCACAGGTCTGAAACCAGGAACTGACTACACTGTTAAAGTCTACACTGAGCTCCAACATGGAGAAAAGAGCCAGCCTGCTTCTGTTCAAATGATGACAGGTAAGATCATTTTGTAAATAACCATTCTCCTAGCAAAACAACATCACAGGGCTCTTCTATTAGGAGGTTTACCACATACTCTGAGTTAACTTATCCAGGTTTGTCACTAAACCACGTACGTCGAATACCCCCCTGACATTTCACCTTTTGTGTTTACCTCCTGCCTTTGTTTGTTTCTCCCGCCATTTTCTGTTCCCACCAGTTTTTGGGACTTTCCCTTCCTCTGTTTTTTCTATTTTCTGTGTTTTGGAAAATAAAAACAAGACCTTTTTCTAAGATCCAACCACAACAACAACCACCCCAACACCCACCACCGTCACAACAATATATATCAGGCTTATATCCACAGCCTTGGTTTCTCTTAGCCAAGATCTGACAGACAGGCCCACCCCTGTTTCCATGAAGCGTAACGACCTGATGACAGGAAAGAGGAACAAAGAGAGCGAGAACACACCACAACAGCAGCAATATGCAGACAATAATAAATGTTTGATAAATCCATAAATGTAATGTGTAGAAACTAAACAAACAGCTAATAAATACATACATACACCTTAGGACATAACACTTACCCTGCAAACCAAATCTGAATCATAAATGGGTTTTATGGGCAAGTAGACGTCCACTTACAAGACATTTGTCTTGGTTATTATGCACAAACGAAGATATACAAAAGGGGGGCAGTTTACCACAGAAGAAACATAAATATGGAATATAAAAATCGGAATACAAATTTGCATAGAAATATGTGTGTAGGTGTGAAACAGGAGTGTGAGCTAGTGGACGTTATTGATGAGACCAATCACTGTTGGGACGAAACTGTTCTTTTGGTACAAGACTTTGGTCCGCAGCCTCTTTTTCAGAGAGATTCTGTCCAGGGTGGGAGGGGTGAGCCATGATCATTCCTGCTCACTCCAGAGTCCTGGAACTATGGCAGATTGCAACCAATCACCTTCCCAGCACAACAAAGGCTACCCTGCAGTCTGCTCTTATCCAGGAGAATACCTGCCCCATTTTTTCCGTCACATGCCCCCTTGTCTGTAGAAGTGATCTTTTTTCACTAAACTCCCAAAACTCAAATGAATCTAAATGCATCAGGAATCAAATGTTTATGAAGAAGAGCAATACAAAAAGAGAATTAGATAGCAATAGTGACCGCATTAGACCATGGGGATGTATACACATTTATTGTTATTGACAGTTATCTTGTTAAAATAACACTTCTGCAGCCTTTGTAAATAGGCTACATTTAGGTGATTCCCATCTATCCCATTATGTCTGTCCAGCGAAACACACTTCCCAGAAACACAAGATAACTATTCTTGATAATAATAATGGTGGTAATATATGTAACAGTGATGTTTTTGAGGATGCATCTTTTACCAACCAACCAGAAACTCAAGATTTTGAGATATTGGAGCTTCAGACTAGTGATGGCAGCCTGACACTGAAGCGCCGGAACGTGCTTCATAGCTTAAACTACACCAACCATAAAACCACTGCTTCGAAGGTTGCTTTGGTACGGAAAAATCACGTAACATGTTACGCGCGAAACAGCAACTGCTTCTTTCTCCGTATGAACCAGCTGAGTGGTTCACAGCCTCATACACGAACCAGTCAGTTGCCTCGTTTCGAGTCTGAATCAAAGCATAAAAACTTGCGTTTGGTTCGTAGTAGCCATAGTAGTATCTCATTCTGTGACAGTCATTACGTTCGTATTGATTTATCATCATTATGGAAGCATCTAGGAAGAGAGGTCGTTCTGACATGTGGGAACACTTTATTCTGATCGCTCATGATAACGTGCGCTGGCTGTTAAATATTTAGGCTATAGGAAAAGTAGACTATATCAACAGGCTCAGTCCAAAAAGTGTAGAACAAATAATGTTTTTAAATCAAAATCTTTTACTGTTCCCTATCCAACATGGTTACACAATCACACCCAACTTGTGCCTTATTTTTCCAGCACATCCTTTCCCCAAGCACTCTCTCCTCAATAACACAATATACAAAAAGTAATTAATCTTTATTTGTAAAAAAGAATTATATCACAATCTTTGTATACGGGTGCATGTTTGTGGGTGAGTGTGTGTGTGTGTGTGTGGGGGGGTGCACAATATATTGTCATTGTTTTAAAACCTCGTGCCACTGTCAATTTAGTTGCAGCCTTGGCACTTCACCAGGAGAGGTCACTGTTACTGAAGCTTCAAGTAATGAACCGATTTTTGAAACATGTGCCTAAATGGTTCAATGCTTCACCAAAGCACTTGTCAATCATGCTGTTTAAGATAAAACATGTGCCCCGAATCTATGGAACTTTTCGAGGAGGGGAGTAAAAATAAGAATAGTCAAAAACTCCTTTTTATGTTTCACTCAGAACCAGTAACAGCCTGCATTTATTAAACTATTATACACAATATATATCAAGTTTCCTTTGCAATGCCATTTCAGGTATGAAAATAAATGTTTTCCCTTTGTTTCCCAAAAATAGAAAATGACAGTACTCAGAGCTCAGATAAGATCAAACCCAAAATAAAATTGGCCAAGTTCATCTACCCGGGTAGTTTGATTTCTTCAGTGTGGTGAGATCTCAAGACAACAAAGACCGAAGAGTGCAAACCGTATGTGTTCGTCATGGTAAGGGGCTCCTCTTCACCCACCCTGGTCCGTCTGCTGCGCTCAATCGTCTGGTCCACTGGACTCTCTCTCAAATTGTATATACAAACAAATCAACCTGCATAGCAGGGCAATTAGGGATGGGAATCTAGAACCGGTTCTTGTTGAGAACCGGTTCCCAGTGGATCGATTCTTTGGAATCGTTTGCCAAAGTCCTTATTGATTCTGCTATCATTTTCAGTGCCGTTTGCGCATGCGCAATGACGTCACAGCCACGCAGCCTTGTTTTGTTTAGACCGCAGCCAACATGGCGTCTAGGCAGTGTTCAAAAGTGTGGTTATATTTCACACGAATAGATGACCACAGGGCCACTTGCAATGCCTGCAAAACGTCTATTTCGTGAACATTTACATTTAGTCATTTAGCAGACGCTTTTGTCCAAAGGGAGAGAATAGTCAAGCTACGAGCAATAGAACCTGGTGTAACAATAAATACTACTTTACATAAGAAATATAAGTCGAAGTGCCAGTTAGAACAGGAAGTGCTCTCTGAAGAGTTGGGTCTTCAAAAGCTTCTTAAAGGTAGAGAGGGACGCCCCTGCTCTGGTAGTGCTAGGTAGTTCATTCCACCAACGTGGAACTACAAATGAGAATAGTCTGGACTGCCGTACTTGCACAGACGGCAGCAGTGCCAAACGACACTCACTAGAAGAGCGCTACAGGCAGCCAGTGGAGGTCAATATGTAGCGGGGTGACGTGTGCCCTTTTCGGTTGGTTGAATACCAGATGCGTGAAAGGGGGGACATACTACCATAATGCAGAAACATTTGTCCACACAGCATACAATAACTTTGCGGGAATGTCACGTTTTTGATGCGCTACAGAGTGACGATAACGTTAATGAATCTCAACCAAGCAACAGCCGCGCTGCTAATGTTAGCGCTTCATCTGTTAATATCCAAGGTAAACTCCTCCAGACCCTGTCTATTGTGTTAGTGCCATTTGTTTCATTGTGTAAACCAGCTTTCACTATTTGTTTGTCAGTTTTATTTTTAGTTCAAGGTGAATACACTTAAAAATGTTCAAATATTATTTAGCACAGCGGTTCTCAAACTCTTGTATATCAAGGACCCCTAAACTGCCACAAATTAGACCAGAGAGGGATCCCCATTTGATAAGATCCTTTTCAGGCTCCCCCATCTGATTTTTGAGTTTAGATGTTTTATTACAAAAGTTGTATGAAACCCATTACCAAATCAGTCATACATTCTGTTACTTATGGTTGGAATTATAGTCAACCCCCTGGCACCCCATCAAGGAAAAGGATCCCTAGGCTATGGGTCTCTGGACTCTACTTTGAGAGTTTGTTGACTTATTCTTTGTTATTTAAAATATGTAAATGTGTACATACTGTATATATGCTGTGCAACATCTATTCAGAGAAAATTATGTAAAAGAAAATGAATGTTAATAAACCCCCTTGCCCGATGAGAATTGATAAGAGAATCGATAAGGAATAGGATCGATAAGCAGAATCGAAAATGGAATCTGAATCCTTAAAGTCTTATCAGTTCCCGTCCCTATGGGCAATTTATGACGGCGAGAGAGCACGAAAAATTCAGCTCCTCGAGCAAGCTGCCACCGTCACCCTTACTGGTGACCACTGGACATCAGTCAGCAATGACAATTACCTGGGTGTCACAGCTCATTTGATTGACAATGTATGGAAATTGAGATATTTTTCATTGGAAGTAAAAAAAAAAAAACAGACAAACAAACTTTTAATCGCGATTAATCTAGATTAATGAATTTCAAAATGTGAGATTAATTAGTTAATTTTTTTTAATCTATTGACAGCCCTAATATTTGCACATCCTGACGAGACATTTACTTGTTACAAAGTGAATGGTCGAGTTCACAACAAGAATAAAAGTAAGTTACGTTTCTAAAAACAGGACTTTACATGCTCAACGCACGGACTACATCAAATATGCTAGTGACTCACATGACTAAAATCAAGGTAAACACTCACCGGAGTAAAAAAAATGTACGTGTGTAAGTGGACGGAATCCTCGTCAGAACTAAGACCTGTTTCGCTATATTACCTCTCTGAAGAAAACTCAGTAACTAGCTCTTAAATGTTTTATCTATGTATTTTTTTGTTCGTTTTGGCTCCAGCTCACTAACGTTGGCTGAGCAGGATCCTCCTTTCTTCTTCTCTATTGTAACACTGCAGTACTTTCCCTATCTGAATCCTGACACATTCATTCACTGCCCAACAATATACTAACGAATGTTCCCTTACAGTTGCTTGGATTTTGGTTCAACATAAAAAAAAACATTTACTGACAGAGGGGTTGTCAAGGAGTGCATGATTGAGGTAGCTGTGTAGCTATCTCTACCAAATGATGGCTCGACGACTGATGTTATAAAACTGTTGCGTTTATTAAACTGTATGAAACACATTACCTTGAACACCGTAAGAGCTTGTCATCTCTTTTAGTAGAGTAGCGAACCTTAAACCGTCAATAGAGAACTAACTCACAGTGACTTTTCAGCGGGCAACCTATACACCTCTAAACATCCAGGTCACATGTCACATTAACAAAATAAAAGTCTTTCGTTTTAACAAAATACAATTCTAAGTATCTAATATTAAAAAGGTCCTTTGTATCACATTTAACATACAAAATATAAAATGTCACACTGAATAAACAGGGTCATCTACACTCCCACCAAATCATGAAATCACATTCCAACAAATACGAATGATTTCCATAGAAATGACCCTGAATAAGCATTCAATAACATCAACACATCAAAGAATACATCGAAGGTTGTATACACACTGCAATTCTGAAATGTCTTTACAGATAGAAAACATTGAAGTCATAGACCCTTTTAAATCATAAATTTACCTTTTAAATCAACATAAAAATACCTTTTACACATTTTTCTTTCTTTTTTGATTAACGTTAAACTTTCAACACTTCATATACATATAATTCAGTAGGGAAAATCAGTAAAACATACTACTCTACATTCAAGTCTCCATTAATAAGACTAGCTTTTGTATGGGGCGTTCAACTACTGAAGGCTTGCAGATACGCTCTCCCTTATGATTCAAGTTTCTGTCAGCCAACTTTCTTAACCTTTCTGACTAACCCATCCTGATTTGCTATGGCCTCTAACACTCCAAGTCGCCATTCATTCCTAGGCAAATCCTTATCCTTCATCATCACTTCTTCTTTGGTTCTCTTCGAAGGCGGTCACATTTTCTCTCCCTCTCCTCCCGCTTACCTTCCCTGCTTGGCTCCTATCGTCTTGTCTTGTCTTGTCCTATACTTGAGAGACTCTCTCCGCACCGCTCTTAGAACTAAAAACCATGGATTTGATCAGTTGGTCTCTCAACGCAATTGACACTATCTTCTCGACAAGAAGCTTGGGTTCGGGGGAACCTGACTGTCCTGCCGGGACATTCGCAGCTGGCTACTCGATGGACGCGTGGGAGAAGTGGCGAGTCGTGTGCCTGGCGGCCCTTTTTGCCTGGAGGACATTGAAGACATCTACCTATTCGGAACCATGATTACAGGCTTTCTGCTGATTGGATTAGGCGGAACCCTGGTTTATCGGAAAATAAATGAAACAGTGACAGCTGTCAAAAGCCCACTAAGGCTGCCCGACATGATTGAAGCGCTGGGCAGAGCTTTTGGCACTCAGACTGTGGCTATACACCGCAATATGGATAACATCCTGGCGGCTATTAACCGCGATATGGATAACAACATGGAGAAGTTCACGGCTTTGCAAAGGAAATTGGATCAACTCGGAGACCGGACGGAAAAGGAGTAGACAAGCAAATTGGCGCCTACTCCCAAGACCAAACAACCCCAAGCTTTCGGCCCCCTCAACCAGCACGGCCAAGGCCGTTGCTGGAACAACAATCCCCTGAAGATCGCAGCAGTGAGACTCTCTTGCATTCCCTTCCCCCTTTCCACAGACACCTGTGGATTGTTGTCTCTGTCCAGGACCTTTTCAAGGCTGTCTCCATGGCAACGACAATCTTGCGAACTGACAATCTGTCTGATTGGGCTTAGGGGGAAGGCGACAATCCAGGCCTACTCATACACAAACTTTCTACATGCATACATACACACGTACATATTACAGATATGCATTCACCACCCCATGACCCCCATCCCACGCCTTCGCCTGCTTCGTACCCCCAGTGTGACAGGCGGGTCTGTGACCAGCACCGAACATGGCTGTTGGACCAGATGGCTGCTTGTTTGCGCTGGCTTACCTCCATCCCCCCTCCCCGTTGCAAGTCTTGAGTTCTGTCATGTTGTAAAATGTATGTGCTTATGTGCTGAGGTGTTTTTTTCCTGCTCCCACACTGTACTCCTTTAGGAGCATAGTCTGGGGGTTGCCTTTTTTTTTCTCTCCTCTTTTTCCTCATGTTATGCTGCAATTCTTCCCTCAACCTTGTCTTCCCGTCCTGTCTACCACCTTGTCAGATGTATGTGTATATGTATGGACGGGTGGATTGCCATTTTCGCTAGTTTACTATGCGACAGGCTGTGTTGCTGGTACTTGTGTACTTGTGTACTTGTGCTGTAACAATAAAGGACTACTACTAAATTTCTATGTGCACTGCGCGAGAGGAGAATCATGTGAAAGGCAGGCCATATCTTTCATAAGTGTTCTTTGCTTGTTTGACATGATATGGACCTAAACCTTCTATGCCGCAATAACTGAACGGTGGGGAGGGGTCTACTCTTTCTGATGGAAGATCAGCCATTCTCTGTTCCTCAACAGGTCTCCTGTGTTTCCTGTAGATGACGCACTGGTGAATGCAAGACGTCACAACCCTGTTCATGCCTGGGATCCAAAATTAGTTTGGTGGGCACTAAATACTCAGCATCTGACAGTTGGGACATTTTGACTTATTTAGCACGCAAATCAAAACAGTTGGATATTCAATATTCATATATACAGTTACTTGAGTAATATCAAAATGAAATAGGGTCACAGTCTCAAAGTTAAACTCATGGCATCAATATCAAATGACCAACATCAATATCAGACTTGCCCCTTCAGAATAACCCCCAAGGTACACTTCCTGCCAACGTACACTTCCTGCCCTCACTATTCCTTTTTTCTCTGCCTTGCACATTTCACATGATACTCAAGCACATGTTTAGCACAGCAGTTTCTATTTTATCAACGGTTGTTTCTTGATTCTGTTATTATTCTGTTTTTCAGCAAGCATGCATTTTTATTACATTTTTATTTAACATTGTTTAGTTTTGTAGGTAATCCCTAGGCCTGGGGTGCTTTAGGGTTGGTTCTTCAACTGGCTGGTCCATTTCTTTGTGGCTCATTCAACAGTAGTATTGGCCAAGAAAGAACCTATTCAATTTTGGAGCGTGTCCATGAATAGTTTATCACTTTCGGTGACATTGCGAGGTGGCCATGGTGGAGGTCTGCCCTTCTAGTTTTATATTGTTTTCCTGTAGGCTACATACATAACCCTAAGTCTAGTTTACAAAGTGCACAAAATATCTGTGTGCAGGCTTTGTAGTCTAAATTACTATTTCCTTTTCAGGCCAGACATAAGTGAGAGAGCTGTCTCACTGAAGCTCATTGAGGCTAAGTTAGCTGATGCAGCACTTGCAAATGCTAGAAGTTTTTCTTTTCCACTAGGTAAACATAGTAGATACTGTAGCTGTGCTAGTGTGTGTCACACATTCTTCAGCCACACATAATGTAACCTACATGAGCTCCCTTCATTTTCATTAAAACTGTATTGCACATTTGGAAGACTGACCTCCAGGAAACTAAAAAAATGTAATGAAACTCTCAGCAACCCCGTCACAGGAAAAAATGCTTATCATTCACAATTCACAGTTCCATATGAAGTCTTTACCATACAGTAGGGTGAGACAAATAAGCTAACTGAGTTCAGGCAGGAGCGACACAGTTCCAAACACTTCTTTAGTCCGTCAGTGAGGAGAAACACCCATGGCGTGCTGAACTATTATGCTAGCATTGACGAATAGAAACAAAATTACATTGCAATATCACCCTAAAACTTCTATGCTACACCGTGTTCCTCAACACAGCTTCAAAGTGTTGTGCTGACTCATTAAAGCAACACTATGCAACAATTTGCCTCTTTTTGAGGAATGTTTTTATGAACTACTACTTTTAGTATGATCTTCAAATTACTTGTGATGGCATATGGTCATGTGAAGGACCGATAAACACACATGTCGTTCCTTTTAGCCGTCCAGGCTGTGCACTATGTAGTTCTGTGGTCTGGGTTGAAACAACCCACAAATATGGAAAGAAAGCCTTTATAGCACGACATTGTTGGCAATGTCGCCAAAATACGCCAGTTAGCATGTTACCAAACTATTATCAGTGCCAACTGAGCTGCTGACCTTCAGATGGAAAGCAGCTGGAACGTTCCGCATGCCAAATGCCATGACTTTGTACTGTCGTGTCGTGTCTGATGTGTATTTTTGTATACATCTGAAGAAACCATTTTGTCACCCTAAATCACCTATGGCCCTCCCCATAAGATATGTGTTGCTTTTTAATTGGAGTATTGGGGGCACGGAAATATTTGTATGCCATATTTGGTCAATTATCTGGCCGAGGCCCAATAACCTGCACCTGGCATATTCTGGCAAGTCACCCATGGCGTGAAATGGAAATGTGGAAATGTGCCTCATTCAGGAGAAGAATGTGTGTGCAGTTGGACAGGGAGCCTAAAATGTGCTGAGTTTAAGATAGGAATGTGTGTGCAGTTGGACAGGGAAGGCTCTCAAGGCCATCAGCCGGAATGCAGAGAGTACCCGCAGCCATCCTGTGGACAGTTACCTCGGTCACACACACTAAGACTCTCCACACGTCACTATACCCTGACTTGATACATATTCTGCAGCCTAGAGAGTCTAAAACGTATGGACACATACAAAAAATATTAAAACACTTTTTCAACGACCAGGGTCAGGCTAGGATTATTTAACCAATGCTTAAATCAGAGGAGTGTTTTTTTCCAATCAACTCTCTGAGCTTAAGAATATAGAAGTCCTATGACTAGCTGTAGACTCTGAACTGAGATCTGAGTGAATGCCCATTTTAGAGCAAGTTCCCATCCTTTTGTTGATTAAATGGCTCTGCTCTTTCTGTGATTGTAACTGATGTTACATTCTCTTTTCTGCAGATGTTCCGATGCCAGAGAATCTCACTGTAGAAACCAACTCCTTATATGTCTTTTTGAAGTGGACCAAACCAGAAGGAATAGACCTGGTATCTTACCTGCTGGAACTGCGGGGACAAGGTGAACTACTGAAGAGCATTCACACATGTTTGCCCCTTTATTCTATTTCGGACCTCCAACATGGCAATAAATACACTGTCCAAGTTTATACAGTGAAAAATGGCCTTCAAAGCAAATCCACCTCCAAAAGCTTTACAACAGGTAAGAAAAAAGACCAAACTTATGTACAGTTGGAATTAATCATTACTTATGTATTATTGTAATACTCAAGACTAAATTTGTATCTTTTCAGGGATTCCAGTCCCCGAGAATCTGACTGCAAGCTTCATCACTTCTTCATCTGCTAGCCTCAGCTGGCTGCTGTCTCCTGAGATGGAGCAGACTCCACACAGCTTCCTGGTCTCTTACCAGAGTGAAGGGACTGAGCAAAAGTCCATCTCTACTAAGTCATGCAGCACAGTCATCACAGGCCTGAAACCAGGAACTGACTACACTGTTAAAGTCTACACTGAGCTCCAACATGGAGGAAAGAGCCAGCCTGCTTCTGGTCAGATGACGCCAGGTAAGATGTTTTTGTAAATAACCTTTAAGCAAGTGTAATGGTGGTCACAGGAGGGGAGTAAAAATAAGAATATTCAAAAACACCTTTGTATGTTTCACTCAGAACCAGTAACAGCCGTCATTTATTAAACTATTATACACAATATTTTACAAGTTTCCTTTGTAATACCATTTCAGGTATGAAAATCAATGTTTTCCCTTTGTTTCCCAAAAATAGAAAATGATAATACTCAGATATGAAAATCAATGTTTTCCCTTTTGTTTCCCAAAATGCAATGACGCAATGATGTCACACCCACGCAGCCTTGTTTTGTTTAGACTAGACCGCAGCATGGCGTCTAGGCAGAGGAGTTCAAAAGTGTGGTTATATTTTGCGCGAAAAGATGGGGCCACTTGCACTTCCACAGGGCCACTTGCAATGCTTGAAAAACGTGTATTTCGTGAAAGGGGGGAAATACTACCAATAAGCAAGAAACATTTGTCCACACAGCATACAATAACTTTGCAGGATTGTCACATTTTGATGCGCTACGGAGTGACGATAACGTTAATGAATCTCAACCAAGCAACAGCAGCGCGGCTAAGGTTAACGCTTCATCTGTTAATATCCCAGGTAAACTCCTCCAGACCCTGTCTATTGTGTTAGTGCCATTTGTTTCATTGTGTAAACCAGCTTTCACTATTTGTTTGTCAGTTTTATTTTTAGTTCAAGGTGAATACACTTAAAAATGTTCAAATATTATTTAGCACAGCGGTTCTCAAACTCTTGTATATCAAGGACCCCTAAACTGCCACAAATTAGACCAGAGAGGGATCCCCATTTGATAAGATCCTTTTCAGGCTCCCCCATCTGATTTTTGAGTTTAGATGTTTTATTACAAAAGTTGTAATAAAGCTGTTACTTATGGTTGGAATTATAGTCAACCCCCTGGCACCCCATCAAGGAAAAGGATCCCTAGGCTATGGGTCTCTGGACTCTGCTTTGAGAGTTTGTTGACCTATTCTTTGTTATTTAAAATATGTAAATGTATACATACAGTACATACTGTATATATGCTGTGCAACATCTATTCAGAGAAAATTATATAAAAGAAAATTAATGTTAATAAACCCCCTTGCCCGATGAGAATCGATAAGAGAATCGATAAGGAATCGGATCGATAAGCAGAATCGCTAATGGGTAGGAATTGGATTCAGTACTTACACTTAGATTGGTCAAGAGTGAACCATATACCAATAGCAGATCCATACATTCAAATCAGAAAACAACTAGTTCGGAAAATCATGTCACATTATACCAAGCCTTATTGTGTGTTCTAGCCGAGATACGAAAAGGGATCAATCAGGATATCCCCTGAGGTCACCTCTACGTACTCTCTTCTAAAGTGAAAGAGAGGGACAACTCACCTTTTTTACGCAGTCGTCAGGTTTTTCTGTACCGAAGACCTCCATGTCTCTTACGTGTGAGGTGTTCCAGGCTACAGGCTGCTTATTTGACAGGTGTACTAAGGCGAGGCGTGTCGCGGGCGCGGGGGGAACTCACTCCATAAAACTGACGCAGAAGCGAGTTCTTAGTATTGAATTAGCACCTCAAAGATTTAATGTTAAAGAGGTCAAAAAGATACAAGCAAATGCAAACTACGTAACTCTTCTCCGAACACCAAAGCAAGACAGCCTTAGACCCCCTAGACTCTAGACTAACACACTGTGTTCGCTTTTTATGACCCCTTGCTTCCTCTTTTAGTTACGGACCTTTCCTTATTAGGTCATGGTTAACAAAGATGTGTTCGGTTCCATTATGTGCTTCTCACAGCCTGTGTCCCTTTCTGGGCCCCTATATGGTACATTTCCTGTTTTCTCTGCCTGCTCTTTCGTCTTGAAACACAGTTCAGCACATTTTCTTACAGACACGTACAAATATTTCAGCATACTTAAACACATACATTGTTCTACAGCATGTAGGCACATTCCACACAGTATATAAGTACAGCATGTATGCATATTTCACTCTTCAGTTATCTGCAAGCATATATGGATATAGGTTTGTCAAACGTGACTAAAGCAAGCATACATTGGTTATATGATTATAAGACATGCTTCAAGCAATTTCAGAAAAGCACACATTTGTTATATGATTATCAGTATGATTCAAGCCTAACATGCATATGGGTCAAATGTGGTGGCTGGCGGTTCCATCTTTCTGTGATTTATTCCACAATGGCCAGACATTTCTGTTGGTCACCGACGATAAGCGACTTGTTAAGGTTCTGGGACCAACAACAGGAGTGCCAGCATTAGCTGCTGCACGTCTTCAGAGATGGGCTCTATTATTGGCAGCTTATCAGTATGACATAGTGTACAAAGCATCATTATAACATGCCAATGCATATGAGTTATCAAGATTACCATTACAGAAAGAGGCACCACTAAGCAACCCTGAATTCAGAATGTCATGGTTAGAGTAAATTCCTTTGTCAGCCAAAGACATAAAGAAAGAGACAGATAATGACAAGATACTTACCAGAGTGAGATATTTAACACCACGCCTAAACATATTTCTGATGATGAATTGAAACCATACTGGAACAGAGGTGAGGAAGCAGATTGTGTTCTATGGGGGTTAAGAGTAACAATACCTACCACACTAAGACGCCAGATGTTAAAAGAACTACATGAACAACACTTGGGCATTGTTAGGACAAAGTCATTAGCCAGGAGCCATTTTTGGTGGCCCAGCCTAGATGCAGAAATTGAAGACATGGTAAAAAGTTGTCTGACCTGTCAACAAAATAGACATGCACCTAACAAAGCACCAGTGCACCCTTGAAAATGGCCAGAGCAGCCATGGGAGCATATACATATTGATTTTGCAGAAAAGGGAAAACATCAGTTCTTGCTGGTCAATGATGCTTATTCACGCTGGCCAGAGGTCAAATTAATGTGTAATACCACAGCTACCGCTACTGTTGAAGCTATGAGGGGTCTATTTGCAGCTTATGGGCTCCCTTCAAGTGGTTGTTTCGGACAATGGTCCACAGCTAGTTTCGAAAGAGTTTGAAACATTCTTAGAAGGCAATGGGGTTAAACACATTAAGTCCCCACCTTACAGTCCAGCCTCTAACGGATTGGCCAAAAGGCTGGTGCAGTCATTTAAACAGTCACTAGACAAGCAGAAGGGTAATGAACGTACTTTGCAACATTGCATTGATAGTTTCCTGTTTAGTTATAGGAACACGCCATCATCAGCCACAGGAAAAACTCCTTCTGAGCTGTTTCTTAGGAGAAATGTCAGGACTAGGGTGTGAGAAAAACCCAGAACTGTGTGAGAGTCTTACAGCCAAATCAGTCAGTGCTGGTTAAGAATTTCCGGGGAGGGGATGGAAAGAAATGGAAATCTGGTGTAATTGAACAAATACTAGGTCCTGTAATTTACCTTGTAAATGTAAGAAACACATAGACCAGTTGATTGCTACTAAATCTTCGGAGTTATGCAGAGATACAGAAAATGTTGAAATTGCTAAACATTTGTATGACAACACGGACTATGAGATTGTACCCAGTCTTGAACTGGAAGGAGATGATATTTCTGATGACAGAATTAATGAAAATGAAAGTGTGAATGAACCACCAAGCACCAGACCACAGAGAGTCCGGTGAGCACCGGAACGGTTAACTTTGTTTGTGGGAATTAATTATATTGATTGAGATTTTGAGAACTAGGAAGTCAGTCGTTCCTGATGTGATAGATTTTTGTTGTTATTGTTCACACATAGATTAAAAAAGATGTGTAATGAAGTAAAGAAAAAACACTGTGGTTAAAGAGGTTCAAGTTTTCCGGGGAGGAATGTTGTGTATTGATATTGTCACTACAGCTCCCATGATCCTTCAGGTCTTGGGGGAACTATAAAGGGGCTGCGCTCCCCACGTTCACTCTCGCCTCACGTCAGCCACGGTCAGGGACAGAGTGCAGTCGTCTCGGTCCTCGGCCAGTCTCATGGAAGAAAGGGTGTTGGTTGCCTCAAACCGTGCGCAAAAGGTGTTGAGGTCATCAGGTAGAGAGGCGGCAGGCTGATCATCACTGCTATTCCTCCCTTTAAAGCCTGTGATGTGTCGCATTGAATAATAAAGAGATGCTTGATGACCCATTCCATTTCCCAATTCACAAGCTGGCATTGTACCATATGTTAGATGACGTATTTAAGAACGGGGTCAGAATTAAGGATTTTTGCAGTTTTCCTCCAGACCGCCCTAAGGCATGACAGAACTGGATGATCCTGCTCAGCAGGGGGAAGTGTAGCGGAGAGATATGCAGCCAATGTGAGATCAGGGGAATATTGAGCCTCTGCAGTGAGCCATGGTGGAGCCCGTTCTGAGGGGAGATACCACTGTGCCAGGTGTTGTGGCAAAATGCGTAATGGTATAGCAGTAGGTTTGGAATACCTAAACTTCCCTGATCACCCCTTTGTTGAAGTTTTTTAAGGTGTATTCTTGCTCGCTTGCCATTCCACATAAAGAGATAAGATAATTGATCAAAATAATTACATAATTGACCAAACCTTCACCTGTAATAGTGATTTGAAAATGTAGTCTTTAAGTAAGGAGGAATTTAATCGCCATCTTCGTGATTTGCTTATGTTGGTCGGCCGTCGTAAGTTGAGACCTCTGCATTATCTGACACCAAAATTAACCCCATGGTACTTGAGGTTACGTATGGGTTCAGGGAATGAGATATCAGGAAATAGTCAATCCTAGTATAAATGTGGTGATAGGCAGAATAAAAAAGTGTAGTCCCTGCCATTTGGATTCAGTAGCCTCCATATATCAACCAGACCCAAGTCTTTACAAATGTTAATCAAGATCTCCACAGACTTGTGTTGCTTGGAGTTAGAGGGATGACTACGATCTAGAATCATATCAAGAACTTGATTAAAATCCCCTCCAATTATGATTGGGCAATTCTGGTCATTTTGAAGCTCAGCTATTTTGCAAAGAAAGTGGCAAAGTGGTAAAGAAAGAGGGCTCATCTAAATGTAAGGCATATATGTTGGCAAGTACGAATGGATGACCCTCGATTTCAGTCTCAAGAATAGGGATGGGGATTGATAAGATTTTAGTGATTCCGATTCCATTTTCAATTCTGCTTATCGATCCGATTCCTTATCCGATTCTCTTATCTACTGAGTTACTGAGGGCCTCATTTACTAACAGGATTGCGCCAATCAAATACGAACATCAGACATGTTATTTGTTTGAATGTTTATATTTGATATATCATTTAATTAAAAAAAATTCCCACCAGCTAGCTGTTCGGCCAGGTCTTACCCAGAATCACCGCTCGATGTATGGTTTAAACCGTATTTCCACCCATCGTTCAAGCACACCAATTACAGTGTTCGCCTTCTGCGTAGGAGTAACACGTATCTATTCAGGAAAAGTACTTGTACTCGAAGTACACTAACTAAACTAAGTAAATTGTAGAGACAGAGCAGCATATTCATTTCACCTTCCATGTTTATTTTGACGTTATAGCCTCTCGAGCGCAAGCTACCCCCAGTTACATGGCAACCGAACATCTGGAAACTTCAGTTTCCCCTGTCCACGCTACAACTCCAGTTTTCAAATGTATCCGCCTAGGGCGGCGTTTTTGAAAAGCATGGTTTTCAGCGTTGGAATACGCCGTTTTAAAGTAAGGGGTGTCGTGTATTTCTACCAGACTATTTAACGGGATGCTATGGAGCAGTTAACCTGGCTATTAACTATCCTAGCTATCTCTAGCTTAGGGAACCATCTTAACAGTTTGCAGTTGCCTGTGTGTGATTAACTCACGTTAATATGTGTTGAACTTGTGAACATAAACTTGTTAATATGAAGCTGCACAGGCACCCTGAGGGGTAACCATAGCAACCCAGAAACTCAATGTTTGCTGAAAAGTTTAAATTTCCCCAAATCAGCTCACCAATAAAAGTCTTGAATTCAAAGTGATCCCAACTTTTACTGTGGACAGAAGGGCTAAACGGATAAATATTTATGAGTTTCTATATTTACCCGGGTTAGTTTGCTGTAACCTCGTGAACCAAAAGCTCTAATTCTAAATTTAACTCATCATCCATGGTGGCAGGAACACGCAGGCTCTTTCTTCCCTATTTTAGCGGCGCCACTATTAACACTAATGGGCAGGGTTAGGTGCCGATTAGGCGACGAGGTTCTTGTCTGATAAATACGATGCAAAATACAGTGCGCTATATATGCGGTTTGGCAAAGCCGCTGATTGCGCTGTGGTCGCAATGTTAGTAAATTAGGACCTGATTATCTTCTTTCTTTTAATTAGTCTGTCAATGCCCTTTGTGTTCCAGCTACATAATCTCAACCCCCTATTCTGGTCCTTCTGATCACATAGATGTGGATTTAAGCATTGGTGTGGCACATCTTCCAAATAAAAAAAAAAATTCAACATACAGGGGAAAACTCCATCACAAACACACACAAAAACAGAACTGGAGTAAACACACTCCATCAAAGTGCAGAGCAACTCGCACTCTAAACACTAAGTAATATGTCTGTGAACCACTCACTTTCAAGGCTACTCAACACAGCGACACCATCGAGAAAGCACCTGCTATTCCAGGACATAACCGACACATTATGTCAAACCGCAGTACATTGCTGCCTTAGGGAGATTTAAAAAAATATATTTATTCAAAGGTTCAGAATGGGACTGGTGCCAAACACACAACAAGTTCTGATTGAGTAAAGTTAAAAGATGGAGTTAGTCTTAATTGGCCATAAGTAATAGCCAAACACTAGAAAGTGGGAGGAACTAGGTTCCTTAAAAAAGGCTGATCAGCGTTTCCTACTTGGAGATCATCCATGGACCATCTTCTATTATGGCTTAATGACTGCAATACATTTCAGATCTGCACATTCAGCCTCTTGACTCTTGATTGAGGAATTGCAAGATAGTGGCTGGTTTCCGCCACGACAATAAACTTCTGAGGATTTTGGTTGTTGACTTAATGTAATTCGGTGGGAGACAGATTACAGTACAAACCTACAAGAACTGCAACATATGCAAACTCCTGAAAACAATGGTGTATACTCTCAAACATACTGTGTTATAAATAATCAAAAAAGTGAGGTAACAACGTTACAGTGAATCTATTACGGGCCAAGAATTAACCCATTACATTTTGGAGCGTTTCCATGAATTGTTTATCACTTTCAGTAACATTGCGAGGTGGCCATGGTGGAGGTCTGCGCTTTCCGAGTGATCCCTAGTGTAAGATTTACAGACTGCACACAGACTTATTGGATGTTTCTTGGACAGGCTCTGGTGAGTTGCGCTAATATATTTTAATCTCATGATGAGATCTGTGTTTAGTAGCCTAAACACCTCTTCTTCTCAGTAGCAGTTTTAATAGTAGTAGTTTTTTTTGTTAAGTGTGGTTGTTGTATTGCAGTTGTATTGTAGCCTAAATACTGTTTTTGCTGCATTATTCAATTGTTGGTTTATTACTGACGTGATACTGATTTGAAAAATAGGAATGTAGCGGAGTAAGCGAAGAGGCGTCTGTTGCCCACACACGGTTTCTGACTGTGGGCAAGATCCCTGCCAGGTAGATGTTTCAGCTGAAACATTCCAACTCCAAACAGTGCAGTATTTCTGTCAGCTTACAGATTTGGCCCGAATCTGTAATACAGATCTGAGACTATATTGGGAGAAATAATTGGAATGGAATTGGAATTTGAAAATTGTGGGGGTTCACTGTTCAATACTAGAGACTTCTGTCAATGTTAAGGCTGAGATGACGCTATACCATCAGTTTGATGGGTTATTTTAACTGTGCTTAGTAGTTTGCGTAACCCAGCTGCAGGTATAATAGTTGTATTTGTGTTAAACAGTGTGTTGCGACCATACGGGTTACGATCAGGCATCCCTATCTCAGTTGGATAACTTTTTTCGCTTGTGCTGCCAGCTCAGTCAAAATGAGCCATGGATTCTCCAGGTATACCTGCGCTGTGTAAGAAAATGTGTATGTGCGCTCAGGGGCGTAAAACACTGAAGACTGTGCAGGCAGAGCGGGTGCCTCTTGTGACTCTTTGACAATACCGCTTTATAAACACGCCTATGATCAAAGGTGAATTATAATACATTTAAAAGAGTACCTTATGCTATATATCCCCTCGAAAATCTCTCTCATGGTTTTCATTATTTTGGGAGAGGGAAATAGTCAAAAGCAATCTATAACACAATTATATACTTATCCTACATTAACTATGGAAACTATTAAAAAAAAACTATTCAATTCAATGAATAATTTTTTGATATTTTTAGCTTTATCTGTTATCTAAAGTTACCACAGCAAACTGTTGCTAGTTACCCAGCATTAAGTTACTGCATTAAACTTATTTTCAATACATTCTCCCAATACTAACAACAGCCATGCTTGGTGTTTCACGTTCATTATGATGTTAGGTGTTTTCTTATGTGTGAATGAGCCATGCCGATGTAGTTAGCGATGCTCAGCTCCTCTTCCCAACGCTCTCACCAGTGGAGTAGTCAGGCAGTGCGCGTTCATGTGTTTTGAAGGAGTGGCTTTGGACGGAGGTCTGAAGAGGCTAGGATTTATTTTGGTTACTTTCAAAATCAAGTTTATTCTTGCTGGTTTTTCTAAGATCGCCTACCCTGCCATTCAATTTGTCAGACGTTTCATTTCTACCCTTCATATTTCCTTACAATATAAAGCGCTATGGCCATTCAACCTCTAGACTGAAGGTCATATTTAAGCTACAGACATGGGTCACAGTGCATGGGTTTTGTTTTCATGCACATCAATTGGACTAGAGGACTAGTTCCTGTTTCACCATGGCCTGGTGTCACTCTTGCCCTGAAACCAGTGATGTCACGTCTCCCCCTTTGCCCCGGCTTAAACGTGCATGGGGGACCCCTCATTACTATTATTATGTTGTTATTGTTCTTCTCTTGTTTGCACAAACATCACTTGCTTGCTGGTTTGCATAAGCATGTTTATCTCTCTCTTCAGGTTGTGTAGAGGTATTCTTGGCCATTTGGCTGATATTTTTGTCTTATCTGATCTCTTAGACTCAGTCATGGGACAGGAACTATCAGGTATGTCCAGCTATCTGTTTATAGTTACTCCAAACAACAGAACTTAAAAAAAAAAAACATGGATTTCACATTCACTTAGTTGATCAAGTAAGAGAAAATGCTTTATTTGTTGTTAGCCTGTTATGGATATATATGTTGACTGATCTCTCACTATTTTACAGCACTACAAGGTAATTTAACATTTAAAACAGACATTACTGGATGTCAATTTGTCTGTAAATTCAAAAAGCATTCTCTTCAAGTAAAAAAACTATTGTCTCATGTTGATTTATTACTGAATAAACAGAGTTGCACCTGTATGGTATCTATATGTAATAAAAAAAACACATTCCTTCATCTGTTGTTTGTCACAGCTCCCTACAAATTGCAGTCAAATACATTTTTTCCTTTTTCAAGACCACGAGGTAATTTAACATTTAACCAAGACAGACATTACTGTACCGTAATTTCCGGACTATAAGCTGCTACCTTTTTCCCACACTTTGAATCTAGCGGCTTAAACAACGATGCAGCTAATTTATGGATTATGATACCTGTGACTGTATACAGTGGCTTTGTGTTTACGGTGGCTTTGTGGAGCTAGGATGCTAGCATGGATGCAGCCGCATGGATGCTTAGCTCCACGCGATTTTTCAGTATTTCTCAATAACTTAACTAATGTCAAAATAACCCCAGTCTACCGGTGTAGACAGAACACAACTCAAAACACTTTAGAAAATAAAATAAAAGTTTACAATACAAATCCAGTCTTCAAGTTCTTTAGCTCACTGGTTTCAAACTAGCCTCTGTCTTCAATCTAACGTTCAACCTAAACAGGAAGAACTACCTTATTTCTGATTGACTCTTGCAACTGTGCTCTCTTAAAGCAACAGTGCACTCATCGTAACTGGCAAAACTAATAATATGCATCACTATTGTATTACTTTTGATATTCATTTTAGCCTGTGTAAAGTTCATTTGTTTCAATGTACCGGTAGGCACCTGCGTCTTACAGACATGTGCGGCTTATTTATGTTAAAAATAATTGTTTTTTAAAAATTCAGTGCGTGAGGCTTATATTCAGGTGCGCTCAATAGTCCGGAAATTACGGTATGTCAATTTAAAATGTACCTTTGTCAGTTTAAAATGTACCTTTTAGTCTCTTAAATCTTATTGAAATGAGTCAATGTGTATCAATTTACTTGAATACTATTGAATGTAATAACTTAATCCATGTACAACAGTAACAATTTGTTTTTATTATTTCTGTCATTATTAATCAAATGTATTATTAATGCCTTTTTGAACAATGTGATGCAACAAGTCATAAAAACACTTCTACATATATATATATATATACATATATTGACTGATCTCTCTCTGTTTTACAGCACCACAACTACAAGGTAATTTTCCATTTATCCAAAAGACAGACATTTCTGAATGTCAATATGTCTGTAAATAGAAAAGCATTCTCTTCATGCATAAAACTATTATCTCACCCCCCCCAAAAAAAACAGAGCGTGATCTGTTGTTTGTCAGAAGGGCTGAGAGATACTTTGTTTTTGGTTTCACTGCTCAAGAAATGTAAAAAATAAGAAAAGAAAATAACAAACAACTTGACAACTTAGCAAAAGGTGCCAAACAGTTCCCTAAAAATTACAGTAAAATACTACGCATAATTCAACAATTAATTACTGTAAATAAACAATGTGCCAACATGTACAGTGCCCTCCACAATTATTGGCACCCCTAATGAATATGAGCAAAACAGGCTATGAAAAAATATGTCTTTTCTGTTTATCCTCTTGGTCTTTCACTCCAAATATTCAAAAAAGTCTTACCTTTTCATTGAAGTAAAACTTTTGAAAGAAAAAAAAACTGTTGAGATGAAATAAATATTTTTCCGCAAAACATGTGTGCCACAATTATTGGCACCCCTAGAAAAATCTTAGAATTAAAATCTAACTGAAGTATATTTCCAGTCATGTTTTACATTTTTAAGTTCACCTTTTTGATAAGGAACTCTTAAGAGGTCAACCATGACTTCCTGTTCCACTGGCGTACAAATATGAGGTGAGGTATCTAAGAATAAGCAGATACTTGAGACAGAAAAGAATACCTGCGAGAAAAAGAGGGACTGAGTGGACTGGAACGTGAACGTGAGCTTTAGTGGCGTTGGGATGAGGCTGTGGCTAAAAGAGACAGCACGAGAGAAAGAAGGAAGCAGAGGAGAGGAAAAGCGGTTCAAAGCATCCACAACAGCAGGAGACAAAGCACCATTGGGCAAGCACAGAAGTCCTTGATTGGTTGACCAGACACACGCAAAAACCGCAAGAGCGCAATCTGTGGAGAGAATGAAAGCTGACGTACAAAAAATGTCAGAAGAAATGCAACAGCTGTGCAGTGGTGGAATGTAACGAAGTATTTTTACTTCGTTACTGTACTTAAGTAAATTTGTACGTATCTGTACTTTACTTAAGTAAAAATAATAGTGCATACTTTTTACTTTTACTCCATTACATTTTTTTGCTATTATCTATACTCCGCTACATTTCTACAATATGTGTTGTTACTGGTTACATTTTATGAAAACAGTTTCACCAAAATGTTGCCTACACAAAACTATGGATTGTGTTGCTGTTTTGGAAGTTTAAACCAATCAGGTGGCTCTATCAACTCCAATGATATCAGAGTGCGCGTCTGGCAGCAGCACTAGCGGTAGCTTTGCCTGGTATACCTGGACATTCAACAGACAGCCTGACTACTGCCTATTCAACATGGATCCAGAGTCAGCCTGAACTGAGCCCTCTGATATGAGCCACCCTTGGCCCTATTTAAAAGATATGTTCGAGTTCAAAGGCCCCAAGAATGACTCCTGGAGGTTTCAATGCGTTTCATGTATCCCTCTAAAAAAGGAGTTGATAGCCTTCAATAATTCGCCCTCAAAGTTAAAGTTAAGTTTAAAGTAGCATATCGAGGTAAGCAGAGTGATTGCTATGCTAAGTTAATGTCCCTGACTTTTGAATATTGATCTATGTATTTAATTTGTTTACTGACATGATATTATAATGTTATCTAGCGAAATGCATGTTGACATACAGCAATAGCATCAAAAAACATGTATTGTATCTTCATTATATTTAACGTATTGGTAAGATAAAGCTGGTAGGTTAGCTATGTCAAGCTAGCGTGCCTGGTTCTGTCCAGTTTTACAATTACATTTGTTTTTCATGTTCCATGTTTCCCTTTTTTACACGTTTACAATTAAATAAAATATTTAAAGATATCACATGGTGTCTTTATTGGTTTGGCTTAATGGTATTAACTTTGCAAATAATCCCTGGTAGATAACTTGTCATCCACAGAATTGTAAGATATAGTGTGAACAGTGTTACAGATGGTAGGCACAATAAGTACACCAACCTTTCCAATTAACAAATGTTGTTGCTTATAATTATTACTAGTAGTGACATCTGTAGAGGCATGTATTACCAGTAGCTATTTCTTCATCAAAATGGCACAGCCTAGACATTGCGTGACTACTTTTACTTTTAATACTTAAAGTAAATTTAAAAGTAAGTACTTTTTACTTTTACTTTTATTTTCCTTGGTACTTGTACTTTTACTTAAGTACTAAACTTCAGTACTTCCTCCACCACTGCAGCTGTGTGACTTGACGAGAGAAGGTAAATCCCGATTTACGGCATTGAAAAAATAATACTAGAAAGATAGAAATACAAAAAGACATTAACCCCTGTACCACCCGCTAGAGCGAAGAGGAATGTAGTGCTCTCAGGACTCACGCCAACAGCATGATTTTGCCAGAAACATGCAGGTGTGACTGGAGGGCACAATAACAACTGTCCTGACTGGGGCGCCTTAGGGGCCAGTCTGAATGAGCATGTATCCAGCTACAAGGAGGTGATAGACCAGTGGCAGGTGATGGACGAGATTGGTACAAAAAGTATACATCCAGCAGCCAATGCCACTCAGAAACGGGAAGACAGTTGTGGAGCATGTTAGTGCTGAAGCAGGACTGACAGGCCAAACAGGGGGCAGATATGTCCCCTGGTGGCAAGAGGAGGAATTTGTTCCTATGTACCATAGTCATTTATGGACATGGTGGGACTGGCGGGCAGACTGCAAATGGAGCAAATAAATGGCAAATAAATCTCACTAGAAGAGAGTACGGCAGTACGGAGTACGATTGGCACTGAAAGACATAAAAGCTTTGCTACTGCATATTGCTGGAAAAAAAACGATAACTGAAGAAGTATTCCATGGGGCCGGCCTGCAGGCACCGATACATGGAAACACGATGGACGACCTGGGGTTTGGGCCATTCGGTCCAGGAATATGGGTGAAGCTGTGAAAGCAATATCCAGAGAAAATGGAAGTGTTGAAAGATGACGAGTGTCCATCACTACACACTTTCCAACACAAATGGAAAGATGAGACTGGAAGTGTGTGGAATGCTAATTAGACACAAAGCCTGTTTAAATGAATGGTGAAGAAACCTATGCCACCCGAGGTACAGAAACCGACGAAAATGGAGTGGCCACTGTTTTCAGAGCAGATAGTCCACCATGTGGAAAACCACCGAAGGTAGAAGTGAGAGACAGAGGAACAGAATAAAAATCTGAGCACGCAATTGACTGATCTTCAAATAGGAGAGTTGATTAAACAAAAGAAAGACAAAGACCCACGCTCCTGTGATGACAGTGGCACAGGTCACAAGCGCACCTCCAGAAGAATCAGACCCACCAGCTCCAGTGTTGCCACAAGCATCCACCAGCACCTCAGAACAAAAGGTGACACCTCAGACACCAACCCACAAATGCAAGTGTACTACTAGGGTTGCCCAGAGAAGGCCCCGTCACACCATAACGTTCTGGTCAACGTTCTATGACGTTAGAGGAAACGTTGCTAATCGTCCATGGTCGCTGGTATAGCACCAGAAGAGCGTTGTGTGAAAGCTGGTGAGCGCTGTAATCGTCGGTAATCATCAGTAATCGTCAGTAATCGAAAATACATTTTTGAACATGCACAAAAGTTCTCATGGAGAACGTTTGTGAAACGTTTTACTAACGTTGCACGTGTTTGGCTATCGTTAGTCAGTCGTTACCCTAGCGTTACTTGGTTGTTATTAATCGTTTGCCTTGCAGTGAACCACTTACTGGCGACCTGTCAACGACCACTGAACGGACCCCTAGAGCACGCAGCGTGTGCAAGCCTCTTTGACCTCTCCTCACCTCAGGCATCGCCTGCACACAGTGAAGAACAACTCTCTTCGTTCTCTCGCAACAAAGAGAACTCATCTCTCTCTTACGGCCGACACACGCCTAAGATCTCTCATCAGTCAACAAACTGCTAAGTGAGAGGAAGTTAGTTTAGCGAAAGCAGCTAACAATAGACCTGCTAGCTAAATTGCCAAGGGAACAGCAACAGATTCGCGGAAACTGCAACATTCCGAGCGATCAAATCCTCCGACCTAAACTGCAGTGAAACAAAGACATCACAGCAAGGACAACTTTCTCCAACTACGGACAGCATCATCTCTTCTCTGCCTCATCTACGTCGGATCCGCACGCCTTTTCCCAAAGGACTGGTAAACTCTGACATTAACTGCGCATTTAGCTATCCTAGCTATTCACAACCTGGCTAAGCATAAGACTGTTTACATGCCATTGTTCATGTGTTTCACCTGTTTTGTTGACTGAAGGTAACTATTTATATATTTTCATTGTTAGTTTCATCTAAGGGTTATCGTTAGGATTGCTTCTCAGACACATCGAGTCTCTAACTAACCATTTCCCTCTTCTAACATGTCATCTTAATCGCGCACGATTACATATACATTGGCCTTTACATAGCCCCACACGCGAAAGTAATACTCAAACTTCGCGCTGCACATAGGCTCGTCCTTTTTCCACATCACATGTATGTTCGCGTACGTGCACACTCATGCACGCGGAACTGCGGTGATTAAACAAATGAACACACACACAATCTTTCTGGCGCGCTCCTAACAGCGCAACCCCGAGCCCACAAGCTCGCACACACACACACTCCCTCTCTCTTACACATGCCCAAACTCCTTCAATTCATTAGGTAGTTACATTTAGCTAGATTACATATTACGTGTGTTATTTCTTATCAGTGTGTAAATAAATACTTTGATTAAATATGCTGGTCTATTTAATGTTACACAAGAATGGACGTTGCCAACCTCTTCTATTCAGAATTCTAATGACCTTCAACCATACTATTAATAAGGTAACTTTGGTTGTAGTTATTAATTTAATTATTGATCAGAGTTCCAAATTGATAGTATAATATATTTTATGAGACTGATATATTTAATGAGACTGATTTGTGGATTATCATTATTTTGACCACCGTGGAGGACACTACACTTTGTGTGGCACCCCTAGGTGTTCAACTCAATTGATCTGCCTTTGTGTTGAATGGTTGATGCCTGTCCAATCGGGTGAGATTACCAACATATTGTTGCTGTTGCAAGGACAGCACCAGTGTGTCTTGGTGGCCCTCGCAAACACGGTATCACAATTTACACACAATTTGCACCCACATTCACCCGGCGCCTGCTCACAGGGTAAGGTACCTACATAGTCTTGTACTCCCATGTGAGGCTGGTACCAATTTTAACCTACATAGGGTAGACTGAGTACAGTTGATGCACCCGAAATAACTTAGGAGGAGGCCTAGTGGGACCACTGCAGCTGCTGCTGACATTGTGCCCAGCAACCTCTGATATTGCACCAACTCCAGTCGTCTGCCAAGACGGAACTGGCTCACCAGCGCTAGGAGCTTGGACACCCTCTACAATTTAATTGTAGCCCCACAAACATTGTATTCTGTGTGGGGATGAGGTTGCTCTTCTCCAGATTCACCCTGAGCCCTAAGCTCTGTACGTGATAAATGACTCTCTCTGTGTCTTTCATGACTTGGACACGATCTGGGGCACAGATTAGCCAATCGTCCAAGTAAGGCAGGATCTTCAAGCCTGCTGCTTGAAGGGGGGACAGGGCCGCTGCCACCACCCTGGTAAAAACTCTCGGCGAGAGTGACAGGCCAAATGGCAGCACTGGTAAGCCTGTCCTTGGAATGCAAACCTCAGAATAGGTCTGTGGACTGGGCACATGGGGACGTGAAAGTATGCGTCCTTCAAGTCCAGGGACGTGAACCACTCTCCTCTCTCAACGGACATTAAAATCTGCTGTGTGTTCAGCATTTTGAACGGTAGCACTTTTACAAATGCGTTTAGACACCTTAGGTCCACGATAGGATCTTTTTTTGGAATGATGAAATATTTGGAGTAAAACCCAGCTGCTCAGGCATAGCTGGGAGACGGCTTCGGCAGGCGGCTTCACACCGCTAGGTGGCTCTACCCCGAGAGCCTGCTGCTCTGGGGGGGTACTGCGTTTGGGGGGATGCCCTGGGGAAAAAACACCGCTGATGCTGACGCTGTGGGGGTCTTCTGCCCCTAGAGACGGCATGCTCCACGCTCTGTCCCCTGCCCGCCCCCTAGCACCGGATCGAAACAGCACAGGGCCAGGAGCTCTCTGCTGGTACAACGAAGGGGCAGCCCTGCCAAAAGTCCGACGAACGGACTCTATTGTACGTTGCGACTGCTCAGCGGAGTCAAACACACCCTGAGAGTCAGGATGAAACACCTTACCTGGCACTACTGCCATTTTAATGAGGTCTTTCCTAACACCCGCTGGAAGGGAGGTCTGTGCCAGCCAGACTTGCCTACGTGCCAACACCGCAGAGGACATTGCAGCACCAACGTCCCTGGTGACAAGAGCTGGACAAGAGCTGAGTCCACCAACGACATGGTGTCCTGATCTTCTGGACCAAGCGTCTTTCTGATCGCTGCCAACAAGATGGCTAGCGCATTTCCAGAGCGTGCAGCACGTGCGGCTGCATTGTCGGAACGGCACACAAGGGTGACTGGGCACTTGGGGTTGGCAGTCACCCGAGCTGGGCCAAGCGATGTCAGGGCCGCAATCTCTCTCTCAACTGGTGGCATGTCAGCCAGCCCAGAGTCTGTTTCAAACTGGTATTTTGTCAACCTGCGACACCCAGGCTTAAACTGTGGTGGAGCTGTAGGGTTATTCCACGACCTTTTAAGCATCAGTAAATAATCTGGCGCCGCCGTGATAGAGACCACCGGCTGGGACTTGGAAATGCCAGTCCAGACCCCCTGTGCTGGAGCTTGGGCTTCAACCGGTGCACTAAGACCAACAACCCTTGCCGCAGAGAGGACCCATGACAGGACATCAGTGGCAGAAACCTCACCATCTCCTGTGCTCTCATTAGTAGAGCCTGCACGAGCCAGTGACGACGTGTGCCCCTCCTGCTCAGTCAATCTGCTAGTGTCAAGCAGGGATTCCTGTGCGTACAACGACAAAACATCCTCTTGCCCAGCATTCTCACTCTGATATGCGGGCAAATCCTTGTGAGGGGACTCACACAGTACGTTGAGGCCACCACCTGTGGTAACGTGCTGCGCCTCCATCTTACCAAGCCTCTCAGAGAGGCCCTTTATGGCAGCCAAGATCTCAAGATGAGCCTTGTCTTGGGCTATGGGGTAGCCTACGCGTTGTCTCTTAAAGGAAGACTTTGCCGCGCTGCATGCTAGCTCATCCCCAGCAGAACGTGTACTTGTGTGCCTCTTTTGTGCTCTTGTACACTGCCTGCCATCTCTAACCGAGGGTAATGGAGAAGACTCTCTCGGGGCTTCATACTGCTCTAGTACCTTGGCTCTCTGCGCACGCTCCTCCAAAGGGAGATCCAGAGCGGCCATGCACGGGTTCTCCACAGGAGAGGACCAGCAGGCATGGGAAGCCATCTCAAGGCTATGAAGCTATGCGCTTAATTACTGAGTGCGAACACCCTGCTCACGCAGCCAAAGCACACTACACCCCCACTGTGCGCGAACGCACTGTCTGGGTCAGTAAACAGAAGGACTTTATTGTGCACGAACACACTGCCTGGACAAGACAAACACCGCCCAGGTGGGTGGATGACAAAAATCCCTGTGCGCGGACGCACTGTTTTGAAAGGCACTGCTTAGCTGAGGAAGCAGACTTTACATTTACTGCTTGTGAAGACACTATAAAGCTGCAACAACTACAAAGCTGGCAAACAGAGGAATTACTTGTTAACAATAATACTTCTCTGACTGCATATACTTACCGTGCAACAATTATGCTGGTGACTAGAATGATAGTTATTTTTATAAATATTTACTATGCGCGAACGCACTACTTTAAACAGAAAACAAACTGCCTGACGGGAGAATGGCTATCTACTAGCAAACAATAGAATACTACTGTGCGCGGACACACTGCTTAATTAGGAAAACAAACTACCGTCTCCTAGAGACTACTACACACAAACAAATCAGCCGGCAAGCAAAGACTCGGCTGTGCGCGCACGCACTGCTTAAAAGGGAACTAAAGTATCTTACACAGCTACAGGCTGGCAACAGCAAGACTTACCATGCGCGGACGCACTGCTTAATTAAACAAGAAAAACAAGCTCATCAAAAGTGTTAACACAACTATAAGCTTAGTAAACCGAAAGTCTAACTGTGCGCGAACGCACTGCTTAATGAGAAGGAAACAAAGTAACGACTGACCCTGCACGAGGGAAGCCAACAAACAATCCCCAATGCTGCAGTCAGCGAGGGTCTGCCCAATTACAAATTTTCAAAAAACAATACGGACTTACCACACAATCCACAGGGACACTAGGCGCCTGCCGCGAAGTTAAGGATTGATATTTAGTGGAGTCCAACAGGGTATTCCTCAATACCAAACTTACCAGTCTCAGATGAGGCGAGAAAGGCAAAGAGAAAGGGGCGTGTCCCCGGACGTGTTTTATACTGCGGGTCCAGCCCCCAGTCACTCACATGACCCTGTTGGTATTATGGTCTCGAGACAGGTAGTAAGGAGAGGCAATATCCAAGGTGTAGACCGTGGTGACGGTCTGAGTGAGGTTGAAATAGATCTGTGTTTGTACACTGTGTTTCCCCACCTGTGGGGAAATGTTTTCTTGTGGTCAATATGAATTTCAAGCTCGGCGAGTTTTTGTCCTACAGACATAAAAAGAACACCCACAGAAACCTTGAACCCTTTACTTTTAAAATATATACCGTTCAAAACTAAAATATAAATAATCACTTTGTAAGGAGAATAGAACTAATCCCTTGCACATTTCAGTCTCTGAGTGAGGTTTCAGCTCCTAACTACCCGCTCATTAGCAAATGACAGCTATTCATATGATAAGGGTATGGTAATTCAGTGATCACTATTGGGCCATGATGCGGCAAGAAAACCTGTAGGAGGTAGAGGGCCACAAAGACATTCCAGGGCCATTACGTAATGGCCATTGTCTTTGCCTCAGGTGTCCCAGGTTGTTTACACCTAACTCACCTAACTAATATGCATTGAGTAGGGACGCTAGTTTTGGAGAGGAACAGGTCACTCTGAAATGATAAATATGTAGTAGTGAAACCAGACACAATTCCTGAATGCTAAACTCACATATGTATAGCTAACACCTTTGTTTACAAGGTTTACAGTTCAGAAGTCTCGGCCCGAAATCTTTACAATGTTTTTTTTTGTACGAATTCTGAGCACCTCTGAATGAAGGTTTTTGTAAGGGTGTGTTGATTTAGATAAAAAATGTATTTTACAACATTCCTTTTACTCTCATGTTATTATTGCTGAGGTCTTATAGAATAGAATCATATATGCCACTTGAGCATCAATACTTTTAGTTAGGGGAAATATACAAAAACATCAAGGCATGTGAGACATCTGGGCCTCCTAAGGGTTAACTACTAAATTAGCACTCAAACACGTTTTAAAACATTTACATTTACATTGTCATTTAGCAGACGCTTTTGTCCAAAGCGACGTACAAGGCAGAGATTAGTCAAGCTACGAGCAATAGAACCTGGTGTAACAATAAATACTACTTTACAGAAGAAATATAACAAAATGAAATAAAAAAGAAAAAGAAGTGCAGAAATGTAACTGCTGTAATTGCAAGTTACGCACTAGTCGAAGTGCCAGTTAGGACGGGAAGTGCTCTCTGAAGAGTTGGGTCTTCAAAAGCTTCTTAAAGGTAGAGAGGGACGCCCCTGCTCTGGTAGTGCTAGGTAGTTCATTCCACCAACGTGGAACTACAAATGAGAATAGTCTGGACTGCCGTACTTGCACAGACGGCAGTGCCAAACGACGCTCACTAGCAGAGCGCAGCATCCTGGGTTTAACATTTGCCCTTACAAGAGCATTTAGGTAGGTGGGAGCAGAACCATCAAGCACTCTGTAGGCAAGCATAAGTGACTTGAACTTAATGCGAACAGCTACAGGCAGCCAGTGGAGGTCAATGAGTCAAGGTTTGCACCAGCAGCTGGGTGGCATACTGGGTTAGGTACGGGCTGATTTTACGGATGTTGAATAGCGCAAAGCGGCAGGACCTAGAGACAGAGGCAATGTGGTCCGTGAAAGTCAGTTTGTCATCAATACTTTTGTATTTGTATTGTCACGTTATAAAACGCTGGGATGTCATAATTTAAAGTTACAGACTTTGACTGTACTTTTACAGCAGACCTATTGGAAAAGTTGAATTTTGTTTCTGTATTTTACAGGTATGTTCTCTTACTTGGCACTGTAGCATGTTCAGTATGATAGTTCAGCAGATTACATGACAGCAAGTTGTTTAATATAGCCTTGTTGGCCACTAATGTGAACAATCCAGGTTACGTTATGTAATAATAATAATAATAATGTTGTTGTTATTGTGTTTTTGTATTATTGTCTTGTTTGTACTTGTACATTCCTGACCATTACATGCTCCACACAGTAAACAATAGAACTTGACACATTAATGTTATACTTCATTTTATATTATCTATGTGTTTTCAAATCTCTTTTTATCAGACATCGGCGTGAGAAGAGGACAGGACATAACTTTCAGGTGGGACGCAAACTGTGAAGTATACGGCACATGGAAGAAGGATGGTCTGACATTGCACAATGGTGGCAGAATCAACATCACAGAACCAAAAAAATATCTATGCTTCACCCTGACGATCTGTAATGCCACAGAAGAGGATGAGGGTGAATACACCTTAGAGTTGTCTAAATTGCGTGGTCAGGTGTCGGGTTCTGCAAAGGTCAAAGTACTGGGTTAGTTTCTGAATTCTACCTTTCTTGAATTAGAATATGTGTGCTCATTGTAAGCAGTCATTGTTGTATTCTGGAACTAGCTGTATTATGTATTAACAGATGAAACACTACATTCAATTTGGAATTGGATGATCTTGATCAAAGCAGTATTGTCTGCAATACTTTACCAAATACTTAAGTGTCCTCGTTGACCACACAGTGCAACTGTTGATCATGTTATGTGTGTGTATTGCAGATTACCCTGTAGCCTGGAGAAAAATTGACCATCAGTAAGTGAAAATTCAGCATCCCTCATTATGCATGGTCTATTGAACATTATTTTAGACAACTAATGTATTATGTCTTATTTGAAAATATGTGCCAGTGCAAAGTAACTTAAACTTGGTGTATAATTTCACAGCCTTGGAAATTAAACTATTGAAAGCTCCAAGCAGTTTTTCTGAATTATTTGGAAAATAGGATGTAGGTTTTGATCGTGTTCACAAGGACACTTTTGTGTGTGTGTGTGTGTGTGTGTGTGTGTGTGCCTGTGCGTGTCGTTCTCACAGAGAAAATGACCGAATGACAACCGCCCTGGGGGAGTTTCCACCCAGCAACCCAAGCCTTCGCTTCCTGCTATATGGGCCAATAGGAGCAGGGAAATCCAGCATTGTCAACTCCGTCAGCGCTGTCTTCCAGGGCCGCATAAAAGTGGTTGCACATGCAGCCCCAGGCTGTGAAACCAGATTGGTGAGTGTGTGTGTGTGCGTGTGTGTCTGTGTGTGTGTGTGTGTGTGTGTGTGTGTCTGTGTGGGTTGCACAGCAGCATCTCCCCCTCAGTATTTACAGGTGTGAGATTCCCTCAGAAGTAGCCTTGATATCCTCACATGTAGTAGTAGTAGTAGTAGTAGTAGCAGTAGTAGAGTTGTATGAATTTGGCGGCAAGGTGGAGCAACATATCTTTCCCTCTGACGTTCAAAACACAGCAACGGTTGTTTACTTGGTGACCATGACAACTATACATACTAGTTTGGCGGGGCGATTTTTGGCGACAGGCTATTTTTCCGTCCTCTGTTTGAAGGTTAATTTATTCCTCTTTCATCTTTGCTTGAAGTTTCCATGTAGTCATTGGGAATCTTGTTTCTGAATGGAGCATTTGGACACTGCCAGGAGAACTTATTACACACACTTTTTCTATTTGGTATGCTTCAATGTATTATTTTACCCCTACATTGCATTTAAAGGTGGCACAAAATCCGCTCCATTTTAGACCTACATTCTTTACACTGAATTGCCTCTTTACTGTATCTGCCATGATGATCAATCAAACATCTTGTCAAACTGAGATTTAGAAAGTTAGAAAGCAAATTTGTTTGGACGTAATATAATGAATTTGTGAGTAGATAATCACATATATTGCTTTAATTAGGTTCAGATTTACTAACTGACAACTTTACCTTTCAGAACAAAACATACAAGATTAAGGACAAGCAGGATAGAGAGTTGTCTTTTGTCTTCAATGACATCATGGGACTGACGGATAAAGAAACAGGCGGGGTGCTGACTGCTGATATCATCAGTGCCTTAAGAGGTCATATCAAAGATGGCTATAAGGTAAGGTAAAAAAAAACATAAACATACATACATGTTTACATGCAGGCATACCTATGTAACCTAGTGGTAGTTAGGTCTTGGCTCTGGATGCGACTACGCCACCTGGTGACTTTCACACCAAGATATATTGTTATGTGTAAATTGTACCTTTTGACAGAGACAAGCGGGCTCTCACCCAGGTACGTTCCAGTAACGACAGAGACGAGGTATTTCAGTATAAAACTAACAGTATTTATTAATACAAGGCTAAATGATAAAATACGGCAAGAGAGTGGGTAATGGCTGCCACCAGAATGGTAGGGGATATAGGGAGCAGCTGTTGCAGGGGTTACCTGTCCTGGAAAAGGGAGTGAGACCGCCACGCCACCCGTGTTCTGGATCCTGGTGCCTACTCACACGTCCACACACACAAACACACGACACACCTAGGCACAGGCACTGCAAAAGGAATCACTGCAAATGGTGAGGTGCACGTTACCACTCTAAATACTGCATGCAGTGCACGAAGAAGAGGACTGAAGTTAATTTATGACAGGCAAAGCAGCAGTGGGCGAATCTTCCTAAAGGAAGAACCCAATAAATTAACATATATTATGTACAGGATGATGCATCATAAGTATGTCTGGAATTTATCATGCATACATCAACATTGTATCATGTTACCTTTTTGCATCACGGACAACACAAACACTGGAAATAGGGCTTCCTGGGGGGTATTCGTCGTAGCTCGCTAAGCGGTTTAGCAAGCTAATTTTCAGGCTAAAATAAAAAACGCCCCTCTTTTTGGTTCGTGGAAGCAACTTTAGATAAATCACCATAGTAACATATCAAGCACTAACCTGCTCCAGCGCAGGCTAACTTAAGTGTAGCTGGATAAGCTTGCCACACCCCCGGAAAAAGGAGGGATCCCATTGACCAAGGACTGATATTAGATAGTTAGATTTAGCGTAGGGAGAGAGTTCTTTGCGATCGCCAAGATCCATTTGTCGCTACCGGATGGTAGTCCTCAACCGGATGGTAGCCCCGCACATCGCGCATGCTCAGACACAAACGGTTTACGGCAGAAGGCTCAACGTCAACATATGAGGTTGTCTTAACGCATATTGTGGGTATATTTAATGTAATATTATTAAAAGTGTGGAGACGGAGTAAGGGTAAAAGGCAAATAGTTTGTATTATGAAGAAGTGAGAAAATATAGCAGTCGAAAACAAATAAAGCATTGATGTGCTAGCCAATAGAACTTGACAGGGAGAACAAAAGAGGATATCCAGCATATCTTTAACTTCTTTATTATACAAACGTTAAGAACTTACAGCTGTATACAATGACCAAACTTCTTTAAGTATACCGTCTTTCGCGAACTTCCATCAGCTTTAGCCAGCGATTGTATTCCGCTGTCTACTGTGTCGCAAAGTGGCGCATGCGCGATCGGGTAGCGACTGATCGGGTAGTGCGCATGCGCGACTACCATCTGGTAGAGGACTACCATTCGGTAGCGACACCATTATTCCATCATGATGAGTTATTGTATGAGCGCTACCGATTCAGCCGACAAGGAATAATTAATTTACAAGACCTTCTCGAGTCATTTATTGCAAACACCACAGTCGAACATTGAATGTCTTGCGCTTTTTTGCGAGTGGTACATTTTTGTAGTGTCGGTGATGCGGAGAACAAAGCACTCATAATTATATGACAGTGCTATTAGTACACCATAGCATATCATTATTGTAGAAAATGATTTATGTGGACTCATGATAAGAATAGAGAGAAATACACACAATTAATTTTCGCTGCTTCAATTTATTGCATTTGTTATTAATACATTTAGTCATTTAACAGAGGCTTTTATTCAAAGCGACTTACAAGGAAATGTGAAACTACACTGAGGTAGGAGGTGAGGGGAATCGAACTAGCAATCTTGCAGTTACTAACCGATATCGGTATCCTCTGTACCAGTCCACACTTGTTGTCACGTTTTCATACTTAAATATCATTCTATCATCCTCTCACAGCGGTGGCGGTGTTGAATTTTGCCATGATTATGGTCTTGTATTCTTCATAAGCATTCATGTTCATCTCCTGCTCGCCAGTGGAGAAAAAAAGAGCCCTTTTCTTTGAGTTTAGAACCATTATACCGTTAGAAAATCATTGTTTTGGTGATCGACCTTTCCTGCCGTTTGAAGTAGGACGTGCACGCGCAATTGCCCTGATAAGTTTAGCCTGTTTGAAATTAACCACATGATTTGGAGGCGGATGAGCCGTTGACGAACCGATATTTGCTGTTCTCAATCAGCTCGCTAATGTTAACGGGCTAAAAGGACAATTGATTAACTTAGCTTCAGCCCTTACGACGAATACCCCCCTGGTGTCTCCCAACCAACCTCGATCCGTCTTCCTATTTGCCACAGCGGGTGTGCTCACTCGGTGTCTTTCCACCAGGACCTTCAGTAGCGAAACGGCATGCTACCCGGAAGCTTCCGTGAACTATAAACACCTGTTGCCAAACAATAACTTAGATACGAGTGGTCATACAGCTGCACGCTAATCGTGGGAAAGAACCATGGCAACCTTTTTTTCAGCAATAGGACGGAGAGCAGAATGTGGAAACCCAGAGACATACTATCCTGCCTGGTGAGCCTGTTATATAGTAGCAGCACTTTGGGCTAATGAATGAACAGCCATTCAACAGTGCTACTCGGGGCGTGGCAGAGCAGGACCAGAGCTACGGTGGCTGCTGGGAGACAGGACCGTAATTCTGCCGGTTACACCTACATATATGCATACATGCAAACAACCATACATAAGACTATTATGATAACACATACAATGACTGCCTTTTACTGAACGGTGCACTGTAATCACCCCAACTCTTTACTTTGTGTAATTGGTTGTATGCATTGTGTTCATTGTGGTGTAGTAGTTCAAGTAACTGGACACTGCCCAGATGTAACGCAATGTGGTCACATTCAGTCATACCCTCGAATTTAAGTTTAAGTGATTGGCTGAAATTGTAAAGACATCTGATAGGTTGTAGAGAATGTCCTTTTTTTAAAATGCTTTTTTATCTGGATTAGTTCAACCCCTTGTCTCCTTTGACTGCTGGGAAGTACTACAACAGCAACCCCACTCTGAATGAGAAGGTCCACTGCCTGGTGTGTGTGATTCCTGCCGCCAGAATCCTTGAGCTGGATGAAAACCATGGTGTCATCATGAAGATGAAAGAAGTCAGAGACGTTGCCGTGAAGCTGGGTGAGAATCATGAAAATGTTAACAAAACCTACTGTAGCTTCTAAATTAACTTTACCCGCAAGTAAAAAGTACAAAGAATACAGATGTTTCCACCGGTTGTCAAAATAGGGATGGTTAGCCAATGCTGCTTATTTAATTCTTCACTTACTTTTTTTTCACTTACATTACATGTATACTGTAAAACTAAAAGTGGAAAAAGACTTAATTTAATGTTCAAAAACGTTCCATTATATCTGTTACTTTACCATGATGATCTGTTCTTCCTTTACAAATACAACACTTTTATACAGCTTTGAGTCCATTGGATCCAAACAACACATACCAGTGTGCAATGTATAAATGTTTAGTGGGGCTGCTCAGTTTGCACTCGATCAAAATGTATTTTGGTTTTTATGATATATAGATGTATTTCACAGAAATGAGTCTGTATTGGTCAAAGTATCTTTAAAAAGTAATTTAACCATTCATCATTTTAGTAAACATGGAAAACATGCCTCACCAACACAAACTCCCACTGGTTAATGAGTGTGATAGATGTTTTTTCATTGAAGTTCATTTCTATTGCGTTTCTTACCTCAGCTAACCCGAACTGAAAATAAATAAATAGAATATCTTTGAATAAAAGACTTGACTTCAAGATGTTGTTGGATCATGATCTTTTCAGACAACATACAGTAAACTGTAGATTCCCTAAATTAAGATGAGAGATTTTTCAAAATGTTCTGAGTACCAGGCACTCAGGAGTAGAGGTGTTGTTCAGTCTGGGCCAAGATCCTTCTCCCTCTCCTAAGGTGTCCTTCGGTGCCCACACAATTATACTACAACAAAGGTGTAAATCAGACAGAGAAACATATGTATAGCAGCATAAATCTGGAAGCAATATTAGTGCAGGGAACCACACAACCTTGTATATGGATAGTAAATGTTCTAGTCAAATGTTCAAGACCGGCCACTTACCCAGACTACACAAAGATAATTAAGCTCTAGATACCAGGAAGTACATACATGCATATACAGGTGTATGCACGTGTTCAGTCATACTTTGTGGGTTTATATATGCGTCTGTCTGTCTGTCTTTTTTACAGGAATCCCCCATGTAGTCTTGATGACCCATGTGGACAGCTGTTGTCCTTTGGTGAGGGAGGACCTGGGCAAAATCTACTTCAGCAAGAAAATTAAGATAGCAGTGAGTTTTGTGTGTGTGTGTGTGTGTGTGTGTTGTGTGTTTACCCCATAACATAACCTGAGGTGCTGAATTTAACCTAACCCTAACACAGACAAATGAGATTGTAGTAAGGGGTCATACAGCGTCCATACCTTATACAGTCAATGCTGAAAACAAGCACTCTAAGTAGCATACAGCGCATGATACTGTGACTAGCTGGCCTGAACAATCTCTGTTGTCAGACTACTGTGAACTCTGAACACAGTAATGCCGCCTTAACCTAATGAGTATGTGGTGTACAAATATGGCAGGAGGAAAATGAAAGCAAACCTTGGTTGGCGAGATTGTTTTGGCTCACTGTGGAGAAAAGTATATGTTTGAAATAAGTAGGATCATGTCAGGTAGCCATTTCCAGACATGACAATGTAGAACACTTATTCAGTATCTTTTGTTAGTGTATAAATTTACCAATCAATTTTCAATATAGACAGAATAGGTCAAATTACTTTTAGGTGTGATGATCCGTAAACTGTCCTTTGTGCAGTGGTGTCAAAAGTAAACACATTTGTTACTCAAGTAGAAGTATTGATACTGGAGTTTAAAAAGACTCTGGTAAAAGTTGAAGTATCGACTTAACCTCTTTACTCAAGTAAAAGTAAAAAAGTACAGGCTCTAAAATTTACTTAAAGTATAAAAGTAAAAAGTAACCTTAATAAATAATAAAAACATTTAAAGCTAAACTAGTTGGACTTAATATAATTGACACGACTGTAAGAAATAGAAGCTTAATTTAATAGCTGATGAGTGCTACATGGAGCCCAAGACATGCTAAAAAATGTCATACAAAAATATAATAATGCTGTCAAAGACAACAAACTCGAAGAGCATGTTTTTCTCAAACTTTATTGGAATTCAAGTAGACCTCCACCCCATTTGCACATTCGTCTCTCATCAAGGGCCTTTGCAACTAGGTTCATAGTCTTCGCATATTCTGCCAGAAATGCAAGCTCGACAGGAGTAAACCTTCAATTCAATAGCAAACCAATTATGTAACGCTAATCATCTGTGCTGAGGGTTAGTAAATATACTGTATACAGTATATAGTGTTTTATAGCTTTTCAATTCAAAGTGAAAGAATATAGATATAGTTCCGCTTTAAAACTTAAAAGGGGCAGGTACATACAGTCGCATTCAAACCAACAGGACAGCTCAAAACAAATGTGAGACTAAGGACTACATGAATTATTTTGTCGTGATACATTTTTCAGTTATCTCCCAGGACAATCACAAGCCTAACTAACACATTTCCTGTGGGAAACACTGATACATAAACGGAGCTTAAGACCGTTGCCATGGGAAAATGAATGAGCGTGAGTAGTCTTTAGAGGGGGGTATGGGTCATAATTGGAGTAATGAGGGGTCATAAAGGTCATAAAGGGTTATTAATATGACAAATCGGACGGATGGTTAGTTTGATCTAGCTTTGGGTGTCAGCTTGCTTGTCATATTGGAGTGATGAGACATGCCCTCTGTCCTTTCGCCCCCCCTCCACACAACCAGTTGAGCCCCACAAATGGTGTGAATCGTTTTGATAGTAAGGTGTTATCTGAGAGGGTGAGATTTCCCGGCGTAGCAATGGTGTTTCTGCCGAGGTTCTATCCTGTTGGCATAGCAGGGGTCAGGATGGCTGGCTGCTCTAGGTGTGAGCATGGGGTTGATAACAGAAATTTAGTGGTGAATGACGTCGTAAACCGGTGTTACCCAAGTAAATCATATGGCTTATCAGGCGCTCAAGCATAGCAAGGTCTTGTCAGCCTGTGAGATGGCATTCTTTCATTCTATTATAGCAAACTTTAACATACCCCCCTCTAAAGACTACTAGCGTGAACCACACAGGCCAAAGATAACATTGGGAGATGGGGCACTATCAGATGTGCCCCACGAAATCTGCTTAGCAACTCGACTTGAATATTGCGAAAACCGCGAGAACTGTACCCTGTGACCAAGAAAAAAAAAAACCATAGTCAGATCATATCAGACAGACCAATGCCAGTAACGTTACTGCTAGTTAGCTATCGCTGGTTTTAGAGTATTTTGGAAGTTTTAATTCAGACTACAATGAGGAATGTAGACTATTTTTGTGAGGTGACATGACCTCATACAAAATTGCCCCACCAGAAATGTCAGGCTAGTGTGCTACTGTGTAGTACATTTTAGATCGTGGTAGTGAATTAGCCTACAGCTTATTTGTCAAACATCACAGAGAGCTAACTAGGTTTACCTGTAACTTAGGATCCTTCAGTAGGCAACTGCTAGCAAGCAAAACAAGGCATGTTGGCATGTTCCTCTGCTAGCCAAGCTGTCGCAAGCATTGTAAATCGACCATTATTATAATAATAATAATAATACAGAGCTTACCTCTACATGTTTTGAATGGCAAAAGTACGTGGTTCTTGGGTTCGAAAAGTTTGCACCGCATTCTCCATGAGTCCTTTTTGCTCCCGACAATTTCGAACAATTCTTTGAGGTAGGGCCAGGGATGTGGAAGGTTTTGCTGTTCTCCATCGCCACTACTGTCTTGCGTCTTAGGACCCTTCAGACATCTCGCCAGAGTTGCCATCTCTTTCTGACACTGCCATTGTTGCGTTGTATCATTTGTTCGCCTCTGTTGTCTTGTTTTGCGTCATGCGTAAAGAAGATGGATAGCCTAACCAATGAGTGTTTTCTATGCTTCATCCAATTACGCTCGAAATCAGTATATCTGGATGGCGCCATTGATCTGTATTGGATGGCGCACATTTGAAATTTTTGAAATAAAACCGGAACCAAGAGTAACGAGCCTGTTTTAAAAATGTAAGGAGTAGAAAGTACCGATACTTGTGTTAAAATGTAAGGAATAGAAGTAAAAAGTTGCCAGAAAAAGAAATACTTGAGTAAAGTAAAGATACCTAAAAATTACAGTAACGAAGTATTTGTATTTCGTTACTTGACACCTTTGCCTTTGTGTGTATGTGTGTGTTTGTTTTAGATGCAGAACTGTAGTGTCAAGCTTGGTGTTCCCATGAACCGTATCTTCCCGGTGAAGAACTACCATGAAGAAAACTGTGTGAATCAGAAAGTAGACTGTTTGATCCTGGATGCCCTGCAAAATATTGTGAACTTTGCCTATGATTATTTGAGCAAACAGATTAAATAGAGATAGTAGATGGGCGAGTTATTCCATGCCTTCTTCTACATAGGCAGAACTGCACAAAACTCTTCATCAGCTTTGGATAGTCCTGTAATCATGTTTTGCTTTTAATTTGTATAAAAAAAAACTCTGAACTCTGAACTAGACAGTTGACTTGCCCTACTATACATTGTGTAATAGACTAGCAGGTCAGGCGACGTTCATGTCTGCAGCTTGTTCATAGTTTTGGAGTTTTGAAGATTTAGTGAGGCAAGAGGGGTTTATCAGATGTATAGGAAGGGAATGCAAAACTCTGTAACATCAGTATAGTCTTTAGACTTGCTCAGTTTTATGCTGTTGGTATTGTACTGGCAAAATAAAGCTTTTTTGCCCCAAACTCTGCCTGACTTCTGAAGTTTTTTGAAGATTTTTCCTGAATACTCCAGTAGCAGGCTATAGGTTGAGTATGGATTATGAGCGGCACAAGTTTTCTCAACGATTTCTGGCTAATTTGACCATGAATTTGGTCTCAAAATGACCGAAATATGCATGTTTATAAATGCACTATTAAGGTTTCTAAGCTCTAAAACCTTTACTTTTCGAGATATTCAAGAGAAACAAATTTTTTGACATTCGCGTGGGGCAAAAAGTTCTCCACTAGCAGGCTCAAATTGAGTATGCATTATGAGCGGCCCAACTTTTCTCAACGGTTTCTGGCTAATTTGACCATGAGGAACAAAACTAGGGTGCTGTCGTTTACTGTAACCCGAGCGAACATCGAGATTTTGCCACGCCCTTTTAGCGAGCATGCATGTCCGTCCAGCGCATCTGTATCTCAGCTTCTGAAGGTCGTAGACACTTGAATTTGGTCTCAAAATGACTGGAATACGCATGTCTATATATGCACTATGAAGGTTTCTAAGCTCTAAAACTTTAACTTTTCGAGATATTCAAGAAATTCAAGATTTGAAGCTTTTTGTGCCCCAAGCGAATATCCCCCCCAAAAAATCTTGAATATCTCGAGAAAAATCTTGATGTTCGCTCGGGTGACAGTAAATAACAGCACCCTAGTTTTGTTCCTCATGGTCAAATTAGCCAGAAACAGTTGAGAAAAGTTGTCAAGCTGACAATTGAGGCACAAGCATGTACCTGTGAATACACCTGTGAAAACATGCATATAACATGCTATCAAAAACAGAAAAAGCCAAATAATTGAACATAAAATAAGAAAGGAAAAGAAATACACACACATAAGCTTCTCGCAAGATCATACTAGTTTTAACACACCTTCTCCATTAACTGTCTTCCCATCAGCTCCACCATGCTCAAGGAAGGAAATGAGTGGATTCAATATTTCCTCAAATGTCCTATATTTACGGTACCTCTCACAAATAATAAGTAATTTTCTTTCATGGACATATTCATAGCCATTTATTTCAACCTATCCTAGGTGCTTTAATGTTCTTCCATTGTAGGGCAATTAGACATTTTGCTTGTAACAGACTCAAGTCTATGAAAGTATAATCCTTTCTTCTCAAACTCCCGGCCCACGGGATCATTCTTTATTTATTACACAATGTGAATATTACATTACATCTGCATAAGTAAAAGCATTACAAGAATGTTCGATTCTCCTCTCATTGTCTCTTTTTTTCCCTTTTTATATCATTCATACAAGGGATGTAGGGTTACAATTGACCAAACGTGTTTACCACATCTCAATTAGTCATGAGAAAGAAAAAAATAAGTGAGAAACCAAACAAATTCCAGACCAGACAGTTTCTTAAGTGGGATCCAATCAGTTATAAAAATAAATAAAAATAAAAAGGAGCAAGCCAAATTAAATGCTTAGACCAGACGCACAGACTCTGCCTTATGGAACATAAATACTTGTTTAAGTATGTATTCTCGTTTAGGTGAAAACCAGTATTTCCAGTATTAAGATACTAAACTGAAGGGTATGTTAACTTTTAAAACATTTTTAATTGTTCTGTGTACTTCAGTCTAAAATCGTACAATCGTAGGGCAATCCCAAAATATATGCCAGTGATTGGCTTCTTCATTTCCACAGTCTCCAGCTTTTAGAGTTTTCTTTTGCAAAGTTTTTTTCTGCTTTGGAGTTATGTAGAATCTAATTAGGCATTTCCACCCAAACTCTCTTAATGTGTGTGAGTTAGTGCATTTCCACTGAAATTCACAGCAACAGAGATCATTATATTACCTTCATTCTCCCATTTGGTCTTAACATATTCTGTGGAGTGAGCTTTTTTGGTCATTAAACCTCTATATAATCTAGATATAATGCCCAGAAAGGAGTATGCTCCTAATAAGATGTATTTAATCACTGGGTTATTCCTATTATCTATATGGTGTTTGATGGTTTGGTCAAAATAATGACGTATCTGTAGATATCTGTAAAAGTCCTGTTTTTCTAGGCCATGGATCTCTTGAAGGAATTGGAAGTCTTTCAGTTTCCCTCTGTCTGTTATGGAGTAGAATGTTGTGATACCTTTCGCAACCCAGGTCCTAAATACACCATCCATTTGGTTGGGTTTAAAATCTGGGTCATATGCACACCATTTAAGTACTTTCAGTTTGTCTTGTCAGTTACGTATATTCCTCCTTCATTGAGTTACATATCTTAAGCTGGAATTTCATCCATGGGTTTTGGATATTGTTAATGAGCCTTCTCAGGTCAGTGTTACCTAGCACTGTCTGTACAGGGGGGTACCTAATCAGTTGTACTTCAATGTCTTTCCATCTGGCTTGGTCATTTCTGTTATAGAGATTGAGTAATGGTTTAATCTTGGCTGAGAGGTAATAGTCTCTCAGATGTGGTACTGCCATGCCACCTTTTTCTTTTGACAGCTGTAGAGTGTTGTATCTAACTAGGCTTTTTACCCTGCCATATGAATCTGGAGATCATTTTATCCAGCCTGTCCAAGAAACGTCCAAGAAGTCTTTGTGCCGTCTGTAAATCTCCCTGCGTAGCCCTCACTCTTATAGAAGGCACTTGCTTCAATTCAGTTTCACTTCTGCATTTACTTTCGAATCAAACATGTAAGAGACACCGGGGAACCCTCTGAATCTTCCTCCAGAAGATGTGAGTTAAAATGTCATCGTCTAGATAGAAGAGAAATAGAAATAGAAAAGCCTTTATTGTCATTGTATACAACAAAATCTAGAGATTTACAGTGAGTAAATATATATACATACTTCATACCTCTTGTCAGCCATGTTGTTGTGTTTAACAGCAGTGGGCTACAGACAGCATTTGCTGTACTGTGTAGAAGGGCCTTTACGGATCCCGGGTACAGCATGGCGCGTGTTGCGGCTGTTGCCAACCACTTGTGCACTGTTGTTGCATCCTGCCACCCTTGCTATCCTTATATAACTAAAATGATCTTGCACCAGGTCAACATAACTCAACTTAACTCAACAAAACCTGAACATAAACCAAATTTCCACACACCATGCCGGGCAGCCTCACCCTCTCCTTCTTCACCTCCTTTTATATCATATTATTATTATGGCATTAATACTGATAAAATGGCCATATTACATACTGTTAATTGACTTTAATTTCTCGTTTTATCTGTTAACGAACCAAACTTTCTCTCCTTTGCCCACAAATGTGAAAACATTGTTCCTCATCACCATAACTATTAAGTAATTAAACGCAAGACAGCCGAGCCCTACCCACTCACTTTGCATATTTTCTTCCCCTCCTAGTCTAGCCAGTCTTCACTGTGGGATGCTGCTGTAGTCTCTCCACCTGATCTACCTGCAGAAACCCTCTGCCTACACGTACCTGATGGAGATAATTTGCAAACACTGTTAATTACTTAAGAATGTATGAATCATGGCTTTTCTGTGTTTCTGCGTGTGTGTAACTTAGAATATTAGATGCCACTTAGTCTGCATATGTACAAGAGCATGTTTAGACCAGAGGTGATAAGAAGGTTCGAACTGTGCTTCTTCCAACCTTGCAAAACTTCCATCCTTGCCTCAGGCGTCAGAAATCCACCACGTGGTTATCTCTGCTGAACGCTCAACTTCTGTCTATATAAACCTTGTGCGATGTGTTTATCATGGCTTCACTTTCAGCCTTGTGCTGGGAGCGAGCCCGATTGCAATTGTTGTTTGTCTAATAAATATACTTTTATGCAGCTCCGGAGTCCTGAGGTAACTAGGGTGAATTTTCACCTATCAGTACCCATCCCCACTACACTGTCATGCATTCATTCTACCCCACTCATGATACATCTACATACTCTGTGGTAGCCTATTTTACCCATAATGTAAATAATTGCCACCATTAACATAGTTTTCTGTTTCATTGCTCTACTTACCCTTGTAATAGTAACCTATTAGTAATAGTAACTGATAAGTGTATGAAATCTGCCATATTTCTGAATCTCTCCCATACCTTTCTCCTCCCTTCTCCCTTCCCTTCTGCCCTTTCCCTCGCTGCAGCCAGTCAGAACTCCCCCTACGCCCCCTGTGGCTTCAGGCTCTCATTCAGAGATCCACCTTGCACAGCTACGTACTGAAAGGAGATCAGAGACCTGTCCGCTTTCTAGCACAGCTTGGACCACTGTTCTATTAGACTAAAGTCCCTATGAAATCCACTGCCACTGAATCTGGATGGTCCCTATGAGATCCACTGCCACTGAATCTGGATGGTGTCCCTATGAGATCCACTGCCACAGAATCTGGATGGTGTCCCTATGACAGGGCTCTTCAATTAGTTTGGAGCTGGGGCCGGTTCTTGAAACTGAGGCAAAGTCAGGGGCCGGAGGATATGAGTAATCACGGTAACAAATAAAGAAATTACAACAACATACTGAAGGAGTAAATATATTCTATTTTGTAAGTGCTTAACAACATATGCCCAAGAGGCCGCATAGGCCCAAGGATTAAAAAATCAAACCAGGTGAGCAATAACCAATCCATATTAACAGACAATTGGAGAAATGCAATTAACAAACAAAAACATGCACTTCATTGTACATAGCTGTACCAACACAACTGTACTGGCCATTATCCTCAAAATTTAAGATTAAACTGATTTGAGTGACAGGCAGAATCAAATGTATATCCACCAACAAAGAGCATTGCATGGAACTGAATAGAATTGCAACAACTTAAAAGTGCATGGTATTCTATCAAGGAAATGTGTTTCAAATTTCATCACTCAGTTCAGGTGAACTGTATCAGTTGTTTAGAATTTAATTAATTTAATTGGCAAACAACTTCCAAGTGCACCCATTTTTGTTTAACTATTCTGCCCCTGCTTCTGTGTGTGTGGCGTGGTCACTCTAGCCTGCTACATTGGCTTGGCAGATAGATAACAGTTTCCCCAAGAGAAAGTCTGAAGCTTGAAGTTCTTTTCAACCCTTTACTTAGGAAGCGCTGTAAAACTGAGCAGACATTCAGAATACATTTTAGTAATCTCATTGGTAATCTCAGTGGTTTTGCCTTGTGGATTAGGACTCTAGGAGCTGCTCGAGGTTCCTGATGGTACCAGGCTAATGCAGGGAATGAGCATCCTGTGTGTGTGTGTGTGTGTATCTGCTGGTTTTACAGTCCAAAATGACTGTCTCTCTTTGAACAGCTTTCACTGTTGGTGTTTTTTGTGACAGTAATCTGTCCACTTGATTCTATTAAAAAGAAAAGGGTTAAACTTAAACTAACTTTGCCTTGAATTTCCTTAATCAATACTGACTCTGCTCTGAGGAATACAATGTGAAAGCTTCATACCTTGATGCCACATTAGAAGCACTAATAAGTATACATAGATAAATTTCACGGTTATATTCACTGCAAAAACATTTTATTTATACTATGTGTTCAACTCATTGGACTATAAACATTTCCAGACTCTGACGCAGCTAGCACAGTCAAAATGACCATGCAAATTGTGTCATGAATGTGAAAGACCCGTCCTAGGTCCAATATAGGTTTAACAATATTTGACATGCATGTTAATAAAGCATTGATGATTAATACTTAGAAAAAGAGTAAACTGACAAACGCATCGTTCATTAAGAGCACATTTATATGTTTGCACAATCGCCAGTTCACTCTGGGTGAATGGAACATTACTATGTTCCCAGGCTTCCAAAAGTGATCCTTAAAACAACAGGAAGTAATCCAGTACATGATATGAGATTAAAACGTTGTCAGGTTGATACAGTTAAAATCACTAACTTTTAATAATTGAGTGAGGAAGTGAATACTCCTGGATGGTGGACCATAGCTCTAGTTTACTCTGCTAAATTGGGTCTGTTTTCTAAACTTAAATCTGGGGAACATGGGATAGACTGAGGTTCAATCTCCAGCTGCTGTGGAGCCTGAACTTTATCTCTTTGTTAAGTTTATGGGTTGGTTGCTGGCTTTTGGTTCGCAATTATGAAACACAGATTTTTGTTGTTGAAAAGGAAACACACCCTGCTGATGTGTTTTTTCCTGCATGTAGTACTTGTGTGGGCCAGTCTTCACCTGTACAAAATGGCGACGATGCTTGTACGTCGCTAGCAAGTCAATGGGGCGTCTGTCTATGGTGGTTACGGAAAGGTTTATAGTGAGATTGACAGGTCAACAACCAATCACGCAGCTAACATAGCTGGCCCATACATAGACATATATATGTCTATGGGCCCATACACCTCGCAAATCCCCTCAGACGTATTCTTCAGTTACAATAACGAGGTTTACAGTGCGCAGTGTCTACTTCTCGGTAAGTTTAAAAAAAAAAATCGAAGCAGAAAAGGTCAAACAAACCGCTGATGACGTCACCCCATTCAAAGTGAATGCTCATCTTAAACAAACTTCGTGAAGTCTAACGATGTCAAATAAACGTGTTATGATTGCATTTTTACCGAGAAATCAATGTTAAATTGTAAGAATATAACAGAAAAACAGTATTTCATGAAGCAGAACACAATTAATTACACATATTTCGGAAACGTTTGAGATTGACAGTTCAACAACCAATCACCAATCACGCTAACATACCTGGCCCATACATAGACATATTTATATATGTCTATGGGCCCATACACCTCGCAAATGCCCTCAGACGTATTCTTCAGTTACAATAACGAGGTTTACAGTGCGCAGTGTCTACTTCTCGGTAAGTTTAAAAAAAAATCTAAGCAGAAAAGGTCAAACAAACCGCTGATGACGTCACCCCATTCAAAGTGAATGCTCATCTTAAACAAACTTCGTGAAGTCTAACGATGTCAAATAAACGTGTTATGATTGCATTTTTACCGAGAAATCAATGTTAAATTGTAAGAATATAACAGAAAAACAGTATTTCATGAAGCAGAACACAATTAATTACACATATTTCGGAAACGTTTGAGGTTGACAGTTCAACAACCAATCACCAATCACGCTAACATACCTGGCCCATACATAGACATATTTATATATGTCTATGGGCCCATACACCTCGCAAATCCCCTCAGACGTATTCTTCAGTTACAATAACAAGGTTTACAGTGCGCAGTGTCTACTTCTCTGTAATTTAAAAAAAAAATCTAAGCAGAAATGGTCAAACAAACCGCTGATGACGTCACCCCATTCAAAGTGAATGCTCATCTTAAACAAACTTCGTGAAGTCTAACGATGTCAAATAAACGTATTATGATTGCATTTTTACCGAGAAATCAATGTTAAATTGTAAGAATATAACAGAAAAACAGCATTTCATGAAGCAGAACACAATTAATTACACATATTTTGGTACAACGAAACAGATGACGTCACCCCATTCAATGTGAATGGTGATTAAACATACTTCGTGAAGTCTAACGATGTAAAATAAATGTGTTATGATTGCATTTTTAACGAGAAATCAATGTTAAATTGTAAGAATATAACAGAAAAACTGTATTTCAGGAAGCAGAACACAGGTTTTTACCTACATTTTGATACAATGCAATTGGATGGGGAACTCAAAAACTCCAATATGACTGAGACAGAAGAAACACACTTCGTGAAGTCAAACGATGTAAAATAAACGTGTTATGATTGCATTTTTAACGAGAAATCAATGTTAAATTGTAAGAATATAACAGAAAAACTGCATTTCATGACGCAGAACACAAGTTATTACAAACATTTTGGTACAATGGAAGTGGATGGGAGATAAAAAAATCCAATATGGCGGAATATGGCGAAGACAGACTACCAAAATTTCTCTTGATTTAGTAAGTATTGTTACGAATTTGTATCTTCAAGATTTTCGTATACATATGTACGAACAGGTTTTGGAGATCACGTTGGATTGCAATATATGGACTTCATTAACTTTATTGAAAGTATTGTTTAATGTTTTGTAAACTGTTGCGCTTGTTTGCGGTGTGATAATAAGTTTGTTTCTGGAGTTTACTACCATTAGGCGTTTATCTCATTGTTTGGTCTGCCGTTGTTTGGTCTGCCGCGATATAACAATCATTCATACGTTGTAACATTTTCCTACACCTCTACCTTTTATGAATAATACTGGTTTATAGTGTGGTACCCACTTTCTCATCTTCCATTAGCCATTTGTATTTCTATAACGTCCATAAACTGGTTAAAATAAACTTACTCACACGTCCTGGTGCTCTCGCTTCCCCATACTGTTCCAAATGTCATAGCGCGCTTTGCGCTGGGCTAGTACCTTTACAACGTACCACTAGGGGAGGGAGCGGGACATTCTGTTACAGGGGTGGTTGCTTTGTCCACATTTTCATTATGTAATTATTATGCATTCTGGGGATATTTGCGATTATATAAAATGCCTACTTAAAATGACTAAACATGGATCCTGCCATTCTCAAGAATATTCAACCACGTATGATAATCGGTTTAATAAGATTTACAAGCTATATTTCACTAACATTTGGTGAGCAGCTACCAGATGCCATTGCTCGTGATCTTGGACAATGTCCATAATCATGACGGGTGGTTTGTAGTCCACATAGACACTATAATGTGATTGGCTAAAATTAGAAGAGATCTGATAGGCTGCAGAGAATATCTTTTAGAAAAAATGCATTTGTGAATCTAAACGCGTTAGGAAAGTTCCAAAAATCCACACAGATGAATGCAGGGATTTGTAACTCGTGTTCGTCAGGTTGCAAACAAATGTCATGGGGTCATTTATTTGTGAATCACAAAATACATTTGTGAATCATGAAATACATTTGTGAATCGTGTTTCGTTTGTTTGTGAATCGCGGTTCGTTCGTTTGAATCGCGTTTCGTTTGTTTGTGACACGCGTTTCGTTTGTTTGAATCGCGTTGCGTTTGTTTGTGAATTATGAAACAAATCTAACTCCATAAAAGTGCACCCATGAACACGTATGTGAAGGTCTCTTCTTGTTGCAGCACTGTGTGAAAAAAGTGAATTAAGTGAGCTGGTTATATAACACAAAAGTGAAAAAAGCAGCAAGAGAAAAATGCAAGAAATTATAACCAAAAAATGTTGACATCGTTACCCCGTTTGTGACACCATTATTTCACTTATTATTCACTTATTATATGACATTTGACACAGAGATATTAATTAAACGCACCTAACCGTACAAGAGTGAGTATTGTGATTGTTGTGCTTGGTGCTAACGTTGCTGGGAAAGAGGAGATGTATACAGATGTACAGTGATGTAATGACGAGGCTCTTTGGTGGCTCTCTCTCTAGTCCATGGAGAATCAAACGTTCTTAGGCGGTTCTCAGTAGAAAAAGTGACCAGTCACCTTCTTCCTCCTTTTATGCAGGCCTTGTCATCTATGTTGAACCCCAGGCGTTTTACAACACGTGTGGAGACTCTCGTCAGTGTCATTCCAGGTTTCTTCTAAACTTTGGTTAAAAACCATAGGCAGACCTATTCTGCCTTTGAGGAGGTGAGGGTGAGGACCTAAACAAGCAGCAAAGTCAATAATACTTTCAGACTCTCACCGGTCCAATCTTGAGATCGCAGCGAGCCCGCGCCAGAGGTCCCCCGTCTCACTCGTTTTGTGAGGAGGTTGAGGCCAGGGAATTTCCCTGGGATGATCAGTCCCTTACTGATTCACGGGTCCAGGCGCCTCAGTCTAGTAATCCCACTTCTGACACCAGTTTGTGGTGGAAAGTTTGAGGATAACCAGTCTAATGCTCTCACAGACTTCAGGCAACACAGAGACATTTGTAGACATTTTATTGGATACAGCCAGAACAGGGGGCACAGGGGAAAAAACTCTGATTAATAATTTAAATAAAAACTACAATATCAAATCAAAATTGCTGGTTAAGGTTAAAGGTTTTGGGAGTTCTGAATAGTAGAGGTTGACAGCATTCCCTTTTGTGCAACATTAAATAGACCAGCATATACAATTCATTAATTTATTTACAAAATTACGAAGGGTGTATGTATGTGGATGTAAGCATTGTTTTTTTTAGTGGTTGCACAAGCAAATGTAGTTGTGTATCTAATCCACAATGACAAATAAAGTATATTCTATTCTGATCAAATTCACAAGTAGAAGAATAAGGGGAGGGGCCAACAATGAGTTTGAATGAGATTCAGAATGTTGTGACATCATCGATGGAGCCATTTTCAAAGTGGAATGCGCCAGAGTTCTACTTCAGTCAAAGTAGAATGTTTGTGTTCAAGAGATCCATTACTGACATTTTCAGAGAAACTGCAACCCACAATTCACTTTTGAGAGATATATTGCTTATTTTGGAGAACAGGATGGCGATGATTTTTCATCCTTGTGATCTCAAGTATTACTTCTACTGCGATGAAGGTATGTTGAATTCCTAAATGTAGATCATAATTGTCAAATTCCCTTGATTCATTCGATGTATTTATGAATACCTCTTCTTTCTTTAGGTGTACAGCAAGTCTTGCCACTGCAGACACTTGGCACCTTTGTTCATGGCATGGGTAAGTGTTTTCCTTAATTTTCGATCTTTGAATAACCACTTTTATACCTGAAAAATAATGAACACAGAACCTCATCTTCAGTAATATGTATGTCTTTTTCTACAACAGCCTTCATGCCTGGTTTTGAAGCCATTAACTTGCCAAATGACAATGGATCCCAGCCACATGAGGACCTCTCTGGCTACTACATCTATCTAGTCAACACTGCTCAGCCACAGTTCCTGCTCGTGACTGACTGTGCTGGATCAGGCCTCCAAGACCTGCAGGAGGTTAATAGCCTCCCTGCAGAGGCAGCATCCTCAGCGAACCAAGAAGTCTCTGTGCCCATCGCTCCCTGGCAGAGAGCAGAGAGGGAGGTCATGAGGAGAGAGGCCCAGCGGCAAAGAGAGCAGGCTGCCAGGATGACTAGCTATGGTGTGGACTGTAGGGTGCTGGCTGAACGTGAGCACATACCAGTTCAGTGGCCAGAATCAAGCAGCTCCCCCAATAGCCTGCTGGATGAGGGCCTCAGCGGTTCCCTTAAGAAGCCTGACTGCCCGAGGTCACCTCCTCATACCCACGTCCCACAACCATCTCTCCCTGGGGTATCTCGTACCTTCCATTGTAGGGAGGTGTCTAAGCCCATCGCTCCCTCAGAGAGAGCAGAGAGGGAGGCCATGAAGAGAGAGGCCCAGCGGCTAAGAGAGCAGGCTGCGAGAATCACCAGGAATGGCATGGACTGCAGTGTGCTGGCTGAACGCAAACACCTCCCCATTAGTTGGCCTCTGGAGTCACCAACAGCCACCACGGCGGATCTGGTGGCCACAGGCCAGCCAAGAGTCCAAGACCTGCTGGAGATGAAGAGTCTCCCTGAAGTGGCAGCATGTGCACCGAATCTGATAATGGGCAGCGATGATGCTTCTGGTTCATTGGTCCATCCAGTGTCTCCAAAGAGACCTCACCATGGCATTGCCAACCTTCAGTCTGGCATGCGGGGAGGCCCCGAGTCACCACCTCATATCAATGCCGCTCATCCATCTCTCCCTGGGGTGTCTCGTGCCTTTCATTGTAGGGAGGTGTCTAAGCCCATCACCCTCTCACAGAGAGCAGAGAGGGAGGCCATGAAGAGAGAGGCCCAGCGGTTAAGAGAGCAGGCTGCGAGAATCACCAGGAATGGCACTAACTGCAGTGTGCTGGCTGAACGCAAACACCTGCCCATTATTTGGCCTCTGGAGCCACCAACAGCCACCACGCCGGATCTGGTGGCCACAGCAGGACAACATGGCAGACAGGAAGCCAGGAGCCACAGTCAGAGCAGCAGTGTTACTGCTGTGCCACGTGTGCCCCTTGCTTTCCACTGCCGAGAGTCCTCTGTGCCCATCGCTCCCTCACAGAGAGCAGACAGGGAGGCCATGAAGAAAGAGGCCCAGCGGCAAAGAGAGCAGGCTGCCAGGATCACCAAGAACGGCATGGACTGCAGTGTGCTGGCTGAACGTGAACATCTTCTGGTTCAGTGGCCTCTTGAGCTACAGCTAACCACAGCCATGGAAGACCTGGTGGCCAAAGGTGACCAACTTGGCCAGTTAGAGGCCAAGAGCATCTCACAGCCTCCAGAAACGAGCAGCTCTGCAAATACCCTCTATGAGGATCTCAGGGTCAAAGGTCAAGATTACATGAAGAATCAAATCAAGAAACCATATTTTGGATTGAAAGCAACTGCTCTGGTGAAACCTACCACCAGTTTGAAACCACCATGCAGACTTCAAAATTCCAGAGTTAGGAAACAAGCACTGATGCCTGATGGCAAGAACAAATCTAATGCCAACCTGTCCAAGAAAAGTCATGATAACAATCGTGGCACAGTGAAAGACAGAAAAAGAAAACGTGGCCCTGAAAGAGATGAAGAGGTATGCAGGGAGAATCCTCTCAAGAAAACAAAGCGCCTTGCAGACATCACAGAGAAACCTGAAGTAGGAGATAGAGACAAGTTGGATACCAGCAGAAAAGTACACGTCTCTAAGCAGCTGATAC